>NC_081755.1:19978091-20278091 GCF_963082965.1 Carassius carassius | reverse complement strand
ACTTTTTTTAAGATTGTGACATCTTGATAAGACAAGATGATAGCTTGATAAGACAAGATGATAGCTTGATAAAGAGTTATCACTGGGGTGATAGCCACTCATCTATTACAGGTCAGTTGTGGCACCCTCAGAACACCGTTACAAAATATTAAAAAAATATGAATAAGTACAGTTTAGGGGTACATTTGCCTTTTAGCTTTTGTACCTTGCGATACTAGTGAACTAGTTTTGTCTGATAAAACTGATGACAGTAAGACTGAGCCAGAATAGAACACAATGGCAGAGCAGACTTTACTTTGCTATGTTATAATTGTCTGCAGTTATTTGATCCATTGTATATTTCACATGCCAAGTTAATGACTGGACTGTTCCCTTTCGAAGGGAACTTCGACAATACGTTATCGACGTTATGGGGAACAGGTGACAGGTGTCTGAAATCAAATATCAACTCACAGCAATCATGCTGACCGGCGACAGCCGTGAATCATCAGCTTGAATGATGAGCGTGGGACCTGGATATATAAAAAGGGTGTCTTGAAACCATGACAATATCCTTTTCGTCTTCAGGGACTGTTTTGTCTGATTTAAATGTCTGCTTACAGTGAAAATGAAACACACATCTAAGGCAAGTCCTAAAAATTTTGTGAAATGTGTTGACCCGTGCCCAAGATTTTTTTCGCCGGCTGACACTCACGAGATGAGTGTACTGTTTGGGTGAAAGGGTTAGTTCACCCAGATAGCAAAACTATGGAATTAATAACTTACCCTCGTGTTGCTCCAAACCCGTAAGACCTCCGTTTATCTTTGGAACACAGTTTAAGATATTTTAGATTTAGTCCGAGAGCTCTCAGTCCCTCCATTGAAGCTGTGTGTATGGTATACTGTCCATGTCCAGAAAGGTAAGAAAAACATCATCAAAGTAGTCCATGTGACATCAGAGGGTCAGCTAGAATTTTTTGGAGCATCGAAAATACATTTTGGTACAAAAATAGCAAAAACTACTACTTTATTCAGCATTGTCTTCTCTTCCGTGTCTGTTGTGTGAGAGAGTTCAAAACAAAGCAGTCTGGATATCTGGTTCGCAAGCTAATCTTTCAGTTCACCAAATCGAACTGAATCGTTTTAAATGGTTCGCATCTCTAATATGCATTAATCCCAGATGACTTAAGCTGTTAACTTTTTTAATGTGGCATCTCATGTGACACTCCCTCTGAGCTCAAACAAACCAATATCCCGGAGTAATGCATGCACTCAAACAGTACACTGACTGAACTGCTGTGAAGAGAGAACTGAAGATAAATGCCGAGCCAGATAACGAACAAACGACTGGCTCGTTCACGAGTCAAAAACCGGTTGCATCGGTTTTCGGATCACCAGTAGTTCTTTCGGACAGTTTGATTCAATAAACCGGTGGAAGAAAACGGTTCTTTTGCGCTCGACGTAATGGCGTCATTTGCGATGATTGTCATCATAGACTCTGATGTCGCATAGACTACTTTGATGATGTTTTTCTTACCTTTCTGGACATGGACAGTGTACTGTACACACAGCTTCAATGGAGCGACTGAGAGCTCTCGTACTAAATCTAAAATATCTTAAATTGTCTTACGGGTTTGAAACAACATGAGGGTAAGTTATTAATTACATAATTTTGCTTTCTGGGTGAACTAACCATTGAAGAGCACGCACAGGATGCTCTTGAGGGAGCGTGGCAGATTCTTTCCTGATCTCCATTCAGAGATCGAGAGGGCATGGAAGAAACCGCACTCTGCCCGTATTCATTGACATCAGCGGGGTAATTTCGCTGATGTTGAGGGGATCAGGGAGTATGGTTATGTGTCGATGCTGCCCATTGACGAGACGTTTGCGAACTATCTCGTATCTGGGCGGGTGCCGACACTAAAAGCTCCGACTCTGCCATTCAAGCAGGCCGTGGCTTTAAGGGGCTTTGATGGCAGAGCGTACACGGCAGCAGGTCAGGCTGGTGCTGCCCTTCACACCATGGCAATGCTCCAAGCCTACCAAGCTGACCTGCTGCAGGATCTCGACCAGGGGGCGGGGCTGTCCCCTGACGCGGTCGCTGAGTTCTGCCGGACCACAGATTTGTCTCTCCAGGCCACTAAACAGACTGCTGCCGCCATCGGCCGATCGATGGAGAAGTAGGATGCAGAGGAGGCGAGCCTCCCGCAAGAAGAGGGACTTAAGGGAGGTCATTCAGCACAAGCGCAGCAACACTCAGCGGAAGTAGGGTTTGATCTCCCTGGAGGGCCTTTTCTACCAGCCCTCTCCCTCTTCTTGACTCCCCAGGCGTTTACGTTACACCAGCCCTGGGGATGGGCCTTATGATGAGAACTATGTTCTGATGGCCCGCTGTAGCAACTGGTTGATGTGAGCGCCTCTTATAGGTGTGCGCTCTTATAATAAGCGCACACCTCAGGTGAACTTATTGGTTTTTAAAAAAATTATGTGTATAACTACTGTAACACTGATTTGTATTTCTCTACAGACCTTGTTCCCTGTATAGACCTAGGGGGTCATTCTTAGAGGAGCAATTAAAGTATTGGACTTTAGGGCCCTGAAGCCTCCCCCAGTTGGTGGCTAGAACGAATTAGGGAGAAGCTCAAAAAAGATCCTCCGAGCCCTCAGGTAGATCTATGCTTGTACGTCGGCCCTCACCCGGGCCGCCTCTGTAGCTGGCCTAGGCTATGCTAGGGATATTGGAGGCATCCCTAGCCGCATTCATTATGTGTTAGGCTTCCTCCCCTAGATTTTAGCCTCCTCCCTTAAATGGGAGTTGTTGGCCAAGGCCCGCCCCTTTCTCTGCATTCAGGGGTGATAAAGTAATGCAGGGTGGTAGCTGAGGTAGGATCAGTCTGGCAGGGGTAGGCCATCTTTCGCTCTGCGAAGTGACAGTTTGTCAGACCCTGCCGAACAGAGATGTTTGGGCCTCTAGAGCTGGCTCCACTCAGCCTGTTGAGCTAATCGCTCGACCAATGGGTTGAAGTAGGTTGGCTTGCAATTTAGCCCCCTGCTCCCCTAGGCTGGGCGCAGGACAAATCCCTGTCACCCTTTGGAGCCACTTGCAGGCCCGCTCCCTGCTTAACATTTCAGGGGCATATGGTTGTTACTCCCCCGCTAACTCAGGGTAGTTTTGAGTAGTCCATTCTCAGCTCTGTATTTATCTACCTCACACCATGATGGCTCTGGTTGAGCAGGGAGTATGTAATGGTTATTGTGGTATGATATGTATCGTTAATGTATGGTATGGTATGTAAGGGTTAATAGGGTATGATATGTTTCGTTAATGTATGGTACGGTATGTAAGGGTTAATGGGGTATGATATGTATCGTTAATGTATGGTACGGTATGTAAGGGTTAATGGGGTATGATATGTATCGTTAATGTATGGTACGGTATGTAAGAGTTAATGGGGTATGATATGTATCGTTAATGTATGGTACGGTACATAAAGGTTAATGGGGTATGGTATCATATGTAAGGCTTAATGGGTTATCATATAAAATCTAATTTTATAGAGGGTAATTGGGTATGAAGAATTAATTTACAGTATGATATGGATCTACCAAAGTGAATTATATTTTATTGTGCTACTATGGTATTATTATGTTGTCCTACACTTTTATTTTGAGTGGCCTAAAGATGAAGAATAAAAAACGTAAAAAAATTTACACTCATGTATTTTAGTTTTTGTAAGTTTTCAGTATGTCCTCTATATTGCTTACCCTTGTTTCCTATATACTCCATCACACCCTCTTCTGCTCTTTCTGCAGAACTGACTTCACTTCTGTTTTGATCTTCTTTGCTCTGCAGGGCTGGATTAGACGCTGAAGTAAACTGGTTTGTAAACGAAGCTGAAGAGGAGGTGAGCCGAACATGTGTACTAAATCATGGCCTTAAGCTTGCAAAGAGCAAAACAATAACTAAAGTCAGACAATATATATCAACTCTTTCATTAGGCAGTGCCAGCCTGTTCCTTGAGACATACCATAAAGAAAGACGATCATCTGAAGAGAAAGTTTAGCTTCTTGGTGCCTGTTCTGCAGTGGCGTGATTCTTTTAGAAATTCACATTGGCAAAAGCTCCAGAATGAACCGTTGCCATATGGCTGGAAGGACCAGCCTTTCTATGGTAAATTTACTGTAAACACCAGCACTACAAACATGGAAACAAAGCCATAAAACTTCTCAAAACATTTTTTATTTCCTTCATATAACACAGAAATGGGCAAGACACTTTCTCTGCTCTCACATCCTGCCAACAGTCATCTGTTTGAGCGGAAAACGTCAGATACCTGTGTGCGTTGCGCTGTGGTGGGTAACGGAGGTATTCTGAATGGATCCAGGCAGGGGAAAACCATTGACAGTCACGATTATGTTTTCAGGTTTGTGCATTCTATTAGAAAAATTCATTATACCTAAATCAAAAGATGATAAAATTTAATTTTGGGCTGACTTATCCTTTTAAGCTGAAGTTATCAAACTCTCTATCACCCCAGTTTAAATGTGTACTCAGAAACGTTTTCAGTAAAAACAAGATAAATAGTACTTTACGCCTCATGGGTTTAGACATGTTGGAATCACATGACCAATCATCCCTGTAACTCCCTGATCTTGGAATAAAAGTGCATTCAAGCCATGTTGGTAACAACCTTTTCATAATCATGTTGGTTTTCCAACTACTGGAATTACTAGATTCCAAAAAGCATTCACAAATTGCTATAAAATTAATTAGTACCTTGCTCAAGGGCACTTCAATTGAGGTTATTAAAGGAGAGCACTTTTTATTCATTTCCCCCAACCTACAATTCCTGCTGGTACTGACACCACTGATCTATAATATAGAACTGGATTGCTCATGAATCATGACATGAAGTTGAAGACGCCATTCGCCATATTGGTAATCCCTAGTGTGCGTAAAAGTTCTTTTGAATTAATTTGAAATTGTATGATTTTAATGAGAAAACATCACGTAAAAAGTCAGCGTTTATAAATCTGAAGTATCTCTGTACATTATTACAGTGCAAGTACCCTAGGCACGTAAACAGTTATTTTTTTAAATGTCGGGAATTTCCCCTACTTATTAAAAAGCTACATTCATTACAGTAGCAAACATTATGAAGATGATAAACATCAGAAGTACACCACCTCAACGTATAACAAATGACAAAGTGCTCATTCTGAAATCTGAAGAAAGATTTATGCTTTGTATATCTGTATTTGCCAGTACAGTTATTCATTGTTTATATAATTTAGTTATAGTGTTTTTATTCATACATTAGTAACAATGATTTCGTTAATAGCATTCATTTTTAAGCAGGTAATTATTTAAATGGTGGTTAAATTAATGATTAATTTAGTATAAAACATTTACAAGGAAACGGTAATAAACATTTTAGCGATCTTGGAGAGTCTGAAATAGATGTTGCTCAATCAGGACATTAAAAATATACACATAATTTATTCTGAGAAATAACTGACTATATACAGTATGGATTTAAAGACATGAAGCTTTATTTCCAACATGGTAGGTTAGGTTAAGCTTTTCATTTCATTATAGAGCAATATTAACAGAGGCTATTGTATTATTCATTGTTATATATTCAAATCAATTTCTGATACTAATATGTTCATGTTTAATAATTCCTGAATAATTACATAAAGAAATAAGCTATATTTTGTGTTGGACTGTTAACGTTACCTGTGTCGTCAGGGTGCAGCAGACACACACACCTAAATGGTTTAAATATATCGCTTATCCTGCCCAAAAAGACCGTAAACACTGCAAATGACATCTGAAGTAGACATTAATTTACATACACATAACATAAAAACTAGTCCTGTTTGATTGATTTGCTTCAAATCGGGTGATTTCAGGTCAGCGGTTGGAATGTTACTCAATGTTGCTCACTGCTGGTAGGGATTAGTAAAATGGCAGATCGAACACTTCCGGTGGCTTCATTGTCTGTTGGCAGTTTAAAACGCGATGAGTGATCCAGTCATATATATAGATCAGTGACTGAGACTCAAACCAGTGACCTTTTCGTTACAAACCCGACTCTAACCATCAGGCCAAAACTGCCCCAAATGCCACCAGTGACTGATGCATCAACACCAATAGTAGTTACATTACAGTTTACTACTTACTTTTAGGAATAGTTTACCCCCAAATAAATAGAGACATTTAGCATTAAATAATTTACTGACCAACGGATACTCTGCTGTGATTGGGTTCCATTTGAATGAGAGTCCAAACAGCTGATAAAACATCACAATAATCCACAAGTAATCCATACCACTCTAGTCCATTAATTATCATCTAGTGAAGTTACAAGCTGTGTGTTTGCAAGGAAAAAATCTCAGGTTACTTATGTAACCATGGTTCCCTGAGTAGGAAACTACCGGTGTGACTATAATATAAATATGTGCCGGGAGAACACATCATCCAATTCTTCATCTGATCCGAAGCATAAATAAAGTTTGCTTAAATTTTTTATTCATTAAAAGATAAGTTAAATGAATGTTTTATGCCTTCATTTAATAACCAAAAAAAGTGCAAATACGCAACAGAATTTCTGAGGGGGAAAAAAGTTTCATAAGGCTATTTTAAGAAAAACATGAATAAATTTAGTTGTTTTTATGCATTTAAATAATTAGACATGCTATAACGAAGAATTAGGTCACAATAAACATATGGTGAAGAAAAAAATCAAACATATCATAGGTCCATAAATATGTAATTTTTGTAAAACTTTTAATAAATTGATGTGAAAATGTATGTGTTATGATTTTAATTAATTATACATTCTTTTTGATTGATACAATTAAATTAAACAATTAAAAAGGAGTTTAGAAAAATTAAAACTGAAAAAAATGGAATCCAGAAAAATTTGGAATGGAATTTGGAAAAAAATAAAACGGAATTTGAGAAAAAATAAAAAGGATTTCATAGGGCCCTATATATCCCAAAACCAATCTATGGTATAGTGCTGGAGTTGCTAACAGTAAAATCTAGCTGAGGGGAGGGGCAAGCACCCAACTCTCAAATGTGAGGGGAGCTCGACCTACCCCATGTTCCAATGCTGGAACAGCTAGCAGTAATTTACTTAGCTGAGGGAGCGACACACCCAGTTATCAACAAGAGAGGGGGCTCAACCTAAAGCGTGTTCCAATGCTGGAATGGCTAGCAGTAGGTTACCTAGCTGAGGGAGCATAAACCCAGCTCTCAACAAGAGAGGGGGCTTGACCTACAGCATGATCGTTAGAATCAGAAGGGTAAGCTAGCCAAGAACTCAGCACATCAGAAAGGCTGAGGAAGGGCCTAGTTTACCTGATGCTGCTGGTTCCAGATGCTTTGAAAAAATGGAGAAGTCAACTCTCACGTGAGAGAAGAACTCTGAATTCAGAAAGAAGTAGCGTGCCCATAGGAAAACGTCTCAGGTTACGAATGTAACCATGGTTCCCTGAGAGGGAACGAGACACTGCGTCCTCTGAGGGGACACTATGGGGAACACCTCGTCGTGACCCGTGTCTGAAGCATACTTTGAAAAACGCCAACGTGTTGGCCGGCGACAGCCTCTGATGTCACTACCAGCGCGACTATAAATACGCGCCCGTAGGACCCGTCACTATCTTCTTCGTGAAGCTTGCATCCGAAGCATGGCAGGGAGCTAGAGGACGCAGTGTCTCGTTCCCTCTCAGGGAACCATGGTTACATTCGTAACCTGAGACGTTCCCTTTCAAGGGAACTTCGAACTGCGTCCTCTGAGGGGACACTATGGGGAACAGTATACCCACGCCGCCATGCTGAGGGGAGTGCAGACCAGAATCATGGCAAACACTAAGTACCAACTCTACCGCTTTTCTCTTCACCGGGAGTCGCCCCTGGGACGGTCTGACGGCTGCCTTATGACATTATCCCTTACGGCCAAAGGCCTAAGCTACATACCCAACTTATCCTGTAGGGCCCTGGCCCGGGGTAGAGCTAAAGGCTTGGAATCACAGAGATTCCTTTAAAGGGATACGGCTAAGAGCCTGGCACTTTCCTCTACCAAGTCTTTGCCTGTCACACAGGGGCTACTGCTAGCTTTCGCAAAAACCTGCCGAAAGGGCTGTCCCCACAGCACTCTAGTAGCGGCGCCCTGTTCTAGATAGGTATCCGAGGATACCTAGTCGGAGTGCCCAAGATGAACGGGGCTTAAACCAACTCAAGAAAGGGCACGAAGCAGCAGCGCGAAGCCCTTACCATCTAGGGATTTTAGAAAGAACGCAGAGACTAGCGTGCGAACTTACCACAATGTGGATTTCAGAAAGTGCGCAAAGACTCCCGTGCACACTTACCATAACATGGATTTAAAAATACTGTTCTAAGGAGGGGTTCTCGTGGAACTCTGTCAGAGCAGCTCGTAGAAGAATGGCCCGAGAAGAATGGCCTCAGCCCCTGCCTCAGCAGGATGCCTGCTCTCACAGAGCGTCTCAAACAGTATGTGGTACTGGAGCGCTCTGAAGAACCGGGAATCAGTCTCTCAAGAGAGGAAGACTCCGAGCTTTCAGAAAACTTCTGACCCTTTCAGAAAAGGGGAGCGCTGCTGAACTACCCGAGAATTGCCCACACAGCCCCCCCAAGTTGAGGGGGCTTGGGGTATACAATAAGTACACACCGGTTGGATGAAGCCCAAGGAACACCGGGGCGAATCATCCCAAGAAAGGGAACGAAGCGGAGCGCGTAACCCTTACCATACAGGATTTTAGAAAGTGCGCAGAGTCTTGCGTGCACACTTACCACTTTACGTGGATTTCAGAAAGTGCGCAGAGACTTGCGTGCACACTTACCACTTTACGTGGATTTCAGACAGTGCGCAAAGCGTTAACGTGCACACTGACCACCATGTGGATTTGAAAAAGTACACAGGCAAGCGTGTGTACTGAAAGGTTACCTGACAACCACAGCATGTGGGAGCTCACATTCAGAGAGGCCTGTGAAGCCTGCTACCTGATAACCACAATATGTGGGAGTTCACCTACAGAGAGGCCTAGAGAGGCCTACTATCTGTTACCAGATAACCACCTCAGTGGAAACTGAAAGCAATATGGAACTCGACTCCAGGGAGGCCTGGTGAGGCCTACTACCTGACAACCACAAATCGCGGGAGCTCGTTTTTAAGGAAGCGCACAGTATGTGGGAGCTAAATCTCCAGGGAGGCCTGGTGAGGCCTACTACCTGGCAACCACAGTATGTGGGAGCTCTTCTTCAGAGAGACCTGATGAAGCCTACTATCTGAAAACCACAATGTGCTATTTAGTGGAACGCACAATATGTGGGAGCTAAATCTCCAGGGAGGCCTGGTGAGGCCTACTACCTGGCAACCACAGTATGTGGGAGCTCGTCTTCAGAGAGACCTGATGAAGCCTACTATCTGAAGACCACAATGTGCTATTCCGTAGAAACGCATAGTATGTGGGAGCTAAATCTCCAGGGAGGCCTGGTGAGGCCTACTACCTGGCAACCACAGTATGTGGGAGCTCGTCTTCAGAGAGACCTGGTGAAGCCTACTATCTGAAAAAGCCACAATATGCTATTCCGTGGAAACGCATAGCCTGTGGGAGCTAAATCTCCAGGGAGGCCTGGTGAGGCCTACTACCTGGCAACCACAGTATGTGGGAGCTCGTCTTCAGAGAGACCTGGTGAAGCCTACTATCTGAAAAAAGCCACAACATGCTATTCCGTGGAAACGCATAGTATGTGGGAGCTAAATCTCCAGGGAGGCCTGGTGAGGCCTACTACCTGGCGACCACCGAACGTGGGAGCTCACCTTCAGAGAGACCTGGTGAAGCCTACTATCTGAAAACCACAATATGCTATATAGAGGAGACGCACAGTATGTGGGAGCTAAATCTCCAGGGAGGCCTGGTGAGGGCTACTACCTGGCAACCACAGTAAGTGGGAGCTCGTCTTCAGAGAGACCTGATGAAGCCTACTATCTGAAAAAACCACAATATGCTACCCCGTGGAAACGCATAGTATGTGGGAGCTAAATCTCCAGGGAGGCCTGGTGAGGCCTACTACCTGGCGACCACAGAACGTGGGAGCTCACCTTCAGAGAGACCTGGTGAAGCCTACTATCTGAAAGGACCACAATATGCTATTTAGTTGAGACGCACAGTATGTGGGAGCCAAATCTCCAGGGAGGCCTGGTGAGGCCTACTACCTGGCAACCACCGTATGTGGGAGCTCACCATCAGGGAGGCCTGATGAAGCCTACCACCTGATAACCACAATATGTGGGAGTCCACCCAGCCCCTCATGTTGAGGGAAGCGATGCTTGAGGTGCATAACAAATACACACTGGTTGGATGAAGCCCAAGGAACACCGGGGGCGAATCATCCCAAGAAAGGGAACGAAGCGGAGCGTGTAACCCTTACCATACAGGATTTTAGTAAGTGTGCAGAGTCTTGCGTGCACACTTACCACTCTACGTGGATTTCAGACAGTGCGCAAAGCGTTAACGTGCACACTGACCACTATGTGTCTTTGAGAAAGTACACAGGCAAGCGTGTGTACAGAGAGGTTCGCAAGCATCGCAGAGGCGCTGGATCGCACGGTAGCGGTGAGCTCCAACCCTCTTTTCTAGGCGAGGGGAGCATCACCTGAGGCAGTAAATACAGAGCTTCTTGCCATAACCACCACCTCCCCGGAAGCGCCAGGTGGCCAGGCGGCCCCTCAGGGTGACCTGGCCGGACATCTATGGAATTCCCTGCAGTGCTGTGCCAATTCTTTGGCCACCTAGCTACTGTAAAGGAAACTCACAGAGATTGTTAGTAGACATATAACCACCAGCAACATAACGTCCATAAACAGGTAGAGCAAGGGTTACGTACTCACCCACCCTCCTGTACTGGAGTCCCGCTGCGGGGCGCCTCCTTCTGGTCCGGACCGTCAGTAAGGCGGTTGCTATGAACATAGAACCAACCAAAACATCATAGGTCCAGGAAGGAGACTGTTATGTGAGAGCCGTCCACCTAACCTCGATCAGGTGGAAAGCTGGTGGCTACAGGGGAATTAGGCAGGGGAGGACAAAAAACAGAGGTTAAAAACAGAGGTTAAAAACATCCGGAGCTACTAGGTCATCCTACCGCTCTGACCCGGGCGAGGAAGCTGCCTCGTCCGAATCACGTCCCTCAGACCCTGCTTACCGCTCCGTGACCCACGGTTCCTCTTGCCCCTACCCTTAGGCGGGGGAGGAGCGCGAGCCGCAACACTAGCCTTCTGCGCCCCTCTACGACCCTCAGATCGAGATGGGCCAGGACCCCTGAGTTGCTCGGGCTCGGACCTGGACCTTCGTGGAATGAAGGATTTAAAGGCCGCTGAGCGCGCCCTTGCCTCCCTGAACTTCCCGACCACCATCTCGACGGAGGTACCAAAAAGCTCAGAAGGCGAGACCAGAGCATCGAGAAGAAACCCCCTTTCTTCCTTCCCGATGTCAGCCAGGTTCACCCACAGATGTCTCTCTGTCACCACCATGGCCGCCATAGACCTGCCCATGGCGGAGGCGGCCTGCTTGGTAGCTCGGAGAGAGAGGTCTGTGGTGCGGCGCAGCTCGGCTACCTGGTCGGGTGAAAGGCCCTCACCTGTATCCAGGTCCTTCAGCAGGTCAGCCTGGTAGGCCTGGAGCACCGCCATCGTGTGCAGTGAAGCCACAGCCTGACCAGCTGCCACGTATGACCTGCCATTTAAGCGGGATGTATCTTGGAGGGGCTTAGATGGCAAAGCGGGAGATTTAAGAGAGGACGTTTGCCCCACAGAGAGATAGCAAGCCAGCGTCTCTTCTACAGGGGGCATCCTCTCATAGCCGTTCTCATGCAAGCCCTCGATATTAGCATAGCTCGTATGCTGAAACCGGTGGATGAGAGAGGAAAACGGCCTCTTCCATCCCTTTTGGACTTCTGCATGTAAGTCAGGCAAGAATGGAAGGCTCACCTGGGCTGGAGGGCTATGGTCAGACAAGTACCGCTCAGCGAGGCGACCTCGTGGCGCCACTGGCACGCTTCCATGGCAAATCTAATTTTGCAGTGGCGCGATCCATAACCTCTAACAGCTCCTCATACGCGGGACAGGAGGATTGAGAAGGCTCAGCCTCAGCTTCTTCACCACTCTCAGACATCTCCTGCTCTTCCTGGATAGAACCCAGCAGAGCACTAACTTCAGTGTCAGAATGGGTTAATGATACCACATCTGCCTCCCGAAGTTCGCTCTCGTTCGCCGCCGGAGAGTGTGAAAGGGAAGGTCCCTCTCTACACTCCTCAGCGAGATCCATTTGTGATCCCCACGAGCTCATTCTCCTCCGTGCTTTGGCAACGGAGGGACCTGAGCCGCGGGATCCAGATGGCTGTCCCTCTTTCCTCGAAAAGAGAGACAAACGAGAGTGGAGCTTTCTCAGAGAGAAACGCTCGCAGTGCACGCAGACCGCCCCCTCAAGGACATCACGCACGTGCTCTTCGCCCAAACAAGAGACGCATAGAGTGTGTGTGTCATCGGGTGTCAGATAACGCTGACACGGATGCACACACTGTCTAAACGCCTTGCTAGTGGAAGCCATGATGAAAACAGTAATAGATCGCTCTTACCGTTTTGGTCGTTTCTCAGATGCACGCTTCAAACAAAACAGTCAACTGAAGACGAAGAAGATAGTGACGGGTCCTACGGGCGCGTATTTATAGTCGCACTGGTAGTGACGTCAGAGGCTGTCGCCGGCCAACACGTTGGCGTTTTTCAAAGTATGCTTCAGACACGGGTCACGACGAGGTGTTCCCCATAGTGTCCCCTCAGAGGACGCAGTTCGAAGTTCCCTTGAAAGGGAACCTTTTGGTAAAGGGGATCACTGCTAAACTATAATGAAAACAGCCCAAGAAGAGTGAGGAATTCAACTCCTCGGAAGGGGAGAGAACTCGAGCGCCCGAAAGGAAGCACCATGCTCATAATAACCGTCAATGCTGAGGGGAGCGATGCTTCAAAGTGATAGACACACTTGTATAGTGGAGCCCAAGGTACCGGGTCTAACCAACTCAGAGAAAGGGAACAAAGCTAATACGCTAATACTAATGTACAGGATTTCAGAAAGTGCACAGAGTCTTGCGTGCACACTCACCCCTTATGTGGATTTTAGAAAGTGCCCAAAGTGGTTGACGTGTTCTCCCGGAGCCTTTTTATACTATAGTTGCATGGTTAGTGACGTCATGGGCAGTTGCCAGCCAATGTTTTGTTGGTGTTTTTCCATTTATGCTTCAGACATGGGACACGATGAGGTGTTCCCCATAGCGACCCCTAGAGGACGAAGTTTGAAATTCCCTTGAAAGGGAACCAGCTGTTTCTGTCACTTCTGGCTAAAATATCAGTCCATAATCCATAATAACACTTTCAATGGAGGAACTGTTCTGATGAAAAAAAAACTAATTCAACTATATGGTAGGCCTGAGGTTGAGTTTTCAGCTATTTTTCATTTTTCGGTGAACTATTCCTTTAAATTAATTTAAAGATAATTTTCTTACTTAAAAATCCCAGTTAATATTGGCTGTTTTCTAGCTAGTATGCACTGTAAATAATTGTTAGATTAATGGTTTTTCTTTTGTATAATCAAACATGCACTAAACCAATAACTCCAATCAAAACCTCCTGAGACCTAGTCAATTTCTGACCCAACAGCATAATCATAATTCTAATAATAATTATCATTATTTATAGGGTAAATGGGGCAATAATCCAAGGGTTTGAGGATGATGTTGGGACAAAGACATCTTTCTACGGCTTCACCACCAACTCTCTCAAGAACTCCTTAATTGGTTATTACCAAGACGGCTTCCACAAAGTGCCACGTGATCCGGTAATTGACCCTCTCATTCACAATTTAGGAATTATTATTAATTATTGGCCTGCTGATAAACTACAGTGAAGTCTTTGACACAGGGCATTGGGTATATTTTTATCCCCGCCGAGACTCGAGACTACGTGATGCTGGCAGCTGCCATCCAGGGTGTGTCTGTAACCTCCGGACCTGATAAAGGGGACAGGT
Source organism: Carassius carassius (assembly GCF_963082965.1). Lineage (NCBI taxonomy): Eukaryota > Metazoa > Chordata > Actinopteri > Cypriniformes > Cyprinidae > Carassius > Carassius carassius. The sequence continues at coordinate 20,264,006 of NC_081755.1, read as the reverse complement.
AGGTTTTAAAATAAGATTCCTACACGTTGCAATTTATGTCAAATAATAGGTTACAAGAAATTATTATTATTATTGTAATCATTTCCTCCTTTACAGTTCATAAATTGGAGTTGAAATGGCCAGGTCTCCTAAAAAACTATTAAAATTGACTAAAACTGATTACTGATTATTAGCCTACATAATATAATGAACTAGCCATATATACTCATAAAAAATGTGGATATAACACATATAAAGCCCACTAATAATAAACACTTGCAGAACATACAGTAATATAGGTAATTCATTGTTGTGTAAAATATATGTTGAATATACAAGCTCAGCTCCAAAGTGATTAAAAATATGGAAATAACATGATCACTATGCTGTATTCATTGTCGATGTTGAAATTAAAGGCAATAAATGGACACATGTACCCAAATTCACTCTGTATAATTGGGAACCATTCTGTAACAAGGAGTCGGAGGCGTTCGGATCCATATGCAGCATTTATTCCACAGAATGGTAATACAGGCAGGGATCAGGAATGGCGTCAGGTGTGTCAGGGATAACCAGAATCGTAACCAGAATTAAGCAGAGATCGGGACATGCAGCGGAGAATCAGAGTCGGAATACACAGTCCAAAGGTCAAAACACAGGAATAACAAACACAGGGGAAAAACGCTCGGAAATGTCAGACTGGCTAAACAAGACTTTGCAGTGAGTGAGAGTGAGTGTACTGCTTTTATGTGTGTGTAAATGAGGTGCAGGTGTGGCAAGGAAATTGGCTGATGAATGAGGTGCAGGTGTGGCAGGGTGATTGTGATGCAGTGACTCATGGGTAATGTAATTCGGGTGTGGTGCAAGAGTATGAGAGGTGCTAGTGTCCAAGTGACATCTGGTGGTTGATGGGTGGAATGGTCCTGAGTGGAGTGCCCTCTACTGAAGCTCATGGGCACTCCATCTAATGACCGTGACATAGCCCACCCCCAAAGGAGCGGCTTCCAGACGCTCAAAACAATCTAGGAGGGCGTTGGAGCGGAGGCGGAACAGGGGGAGGGATGGAGGGCCAGGTCCATGAGGAAGTGCAGTGGCCGGGGACTGGGGCAGAGCAGGCGGAACTGGAGCCCTTCCTGGGCCTAACTCAGGAAAACAGGAGCCCCTCCTGGGCCTGGCATAGGAAACAGGGACCCGCCATGGGCTTAACTCGGGAACGGGAGCCCACCATGGGCCTAACTCGGGAACAAGGGTCCACAAAGGCAGAGCAGGTGGCGTGGCAGCCCACCAGAGTGGAGCAGGTGGAGCTGGAGCCCACCAGGGAGGAGTAGAGGACCACCACAGCTGAGAAGACGGGACAGAAGCCCACCAGGGCGGTGCAGAGGACCACCACAGCAGAGCAGACAGAACAGAAGCCCACCAGGGCGGAGCAGAGGACCACCACAGCCGAGAAGAAGGGACAGAAGCCCACCAGGGCGGTGCAGAGGACCACCACAGCCGAGCAGACGGGACAGAAACCCACCAGGGCGGAGCAGAGGAGCACCACAGCCGATCAGACGGGACAGAAGCCCACCAGGGCAGAACAGAGGACCACCACAGCCGATCAGACGGGACAGAAGCCCACCAGGGCGGAGCAGAAGACCACCACAGCAGAGCAGACAGGACAGAAGCCCACCAGGGCAGAACAGAGGACCACCACAGTGGAGTCAATGGCACAGGAGAGCAAGTCTGCTCAGGTGGGACTGAAACAGAGAACATTAACAGGTTAATAGCGGCCTCCATGGCCGTGATGAGATGGTAGCTGGCCTCCGTGCCCATTACAGGGAAGGCAGTGAGTTCATGGAGGACCTCCGTGGCCATGACAGGACAGACAGAGAGTTGGTGGATGGTCTCCGTAGCCCTGACCGGAATGAATGAGAGCTCATTGACGGCCTCCCTAGCCGTGACAGGATAGGACGAGAGCTCTGAGATGTGACGAGGCTCTGCGAGTTCGGCTGAGATGTGACGAGGCTCTGGTAGATCTGTGGTGATTTGATTGGGTTCATGAAGATCAACTGTGACTTGACTGTGCTCATGAAGATCGTTGGTGACTTGACTGTGCTCATGAAGATCGTTGGTGACTTGACTGTGCTCATGAAGATCGTTGGTGACTTGACTGTGCTCATGAAGATCGTTGTTGACTTGACTTGGTTCCTGAGGATCGACTGTGCATCGACTTGGTTCCTGAAGAATGACTGTGACTTGACTCTGTCCTTGAAGATCACCAGTGACTTGACTCTGTCCTTGAAGATCACCAGTGACTAGCCTTGGCTCTGGAAAGTCCATGGTAACTAGCCTTGGCTCCGGAAGGTCAACGGTAACTAGCCCTGGCTCCGGAAGGTCAACGGTAACTAGCCCTGGCTCCGGAAGGTCAACGGTAACTAGCCCTGGCTCCGGAAGGTCAACGGTAACTAGCCCTGGCTCCGGAAGGTCAACAGTAACTAGCCCTGACTGTGACTTGACTTCGTTCATGAAGATCAACTGTGACTTGACTTCGTTCATGAAGATCAACTGTGACTTGACTGTGCTCATGAAGATCATTGGTGACTTGACTGTGCTCATGAAGATCGTTGGTGACTTGACTTTGCTCATGAAGATCGTTGTTGACTTGACTTGGTTCCTGAAGAACGACTGTGACTTGACTCTGTCCTTGAAGATCACCAGTGACTTGACTCTGTCCTTGAAGATCACCAGTGACTAGCCTTGGCTCTGGAAAAGTCCATGGTAACTAGCCTTGGCTCCGGAAAGTCCATGGTAACTAGCCTTGGCTCCGGAAAGTCCATGGTAACTAGCCCTGGCTCCGGAAGGTCAACGGTAACTAGCCCTGGCTCCGGAAGGTCAACGGTAACTAGCCCTGGCTCCGGAAGGTCAACGGTAACTAGCCCTGACTGTGACTTGACTTCGTTCATGAAGATCAACTGTGACTTGACTGTGCTCATGAAGATCGTTGGTGACTTGACTGTGCTCATGAAGATCGTTGGTGACTTGACTTGGTTCCTGAAGAACGACTGTGACTTGACTCTGTCCTTGAAGATCACCAGTGACTTGACTCTGTCCTTGAAGATCACCAGTGACTAGCCTTGGCTCTGGAAAAGTCCCTGGTAACTAGCCTTGGCTCCGGAAAGTCCATGGTAACTAGCCTTGGCTCCGGAAAGTCCATGGTAACTAGCCCTGGCTCCGGAAGGTCAACGGTAACTAGCCCTGGCTCCGGAAGGTCAACGGTAACTAGCCCTGGCTCCGGAAGGTCAACGGTAACTAGCCCTGACTGTGACTTGACTTCGTTCATGAAGATCAACTGTGACTTGACTGTGCTCATGAAGATCGTTGGTGACTTGACTGTGCTCATGAAGATCGTTGGTGACTTGACTGTGCTCATGAAGATCGTTGGTGACTTGACTTTGCTCATGAAGATCGTTGGTGACTTGACTTGGTTCCTGAGGATCGACTGTGCATCGACTTGGTTCCTGAAGAACGACTGTGACTTGACTCTGTCCTTGAAGATCACCAGTGACTTGACTCTGTCCTTGAAGATCACCAGTGACTAGCCTTGGCTCTGGAAAAGTCCATGGTAACTAGCCTTGGCTCCGGAAAGTCCATGGTAACTAGCCCTGGCTCCGTAAGGTCAACGGTAACTAGCCCTGGCTCCGGAAGGTCAACGGTAACTAGCCCTGGCTCCGGAAGGTCAACGGTAACTAGCCCTGACTCTGGAGAGTTCACTGGAACCTGACTCTGGAGAGTTCACTGGAACCTGACTCGACTCTGGAGAGTTCACTGGAACCTGACTCGACTCTGGAGAGTTCACTGGAACCTGACTCGACTCTGGAGAGTTCACTGGAACCTGACTCGACTCTGGAGAGTTCACTGGAACCTGACTCGACTCTGGAGAGTTCACTGGAACCTGACTCGACTCTGAAAATTCAACGGTCAACTGACTCGACTCTGGAAGGCCAACAGGAACTAACCCTGACTCTGGAAGGTCGACAGTGACTAACCCTGACTCTGGGAAATCAACAGGGACCTGACGGCGCTGGGCTGGCGGCCATCTTGTGCAGCGGCGCTGGGCTGGCGGCCATCTTGTGCAGCGGTTTTGGGGCTTTAAAGTCCTCTGCCTCTCCCACCGTGAAAGGAGAACCACATAAGAGTGCAAAGTCCATTATGTCCCTTAAGCTGCAATTAAACTCCCCTCTAGGCAACCATGATTTTACTGGTTCATTGAGTCCAAAATGGAATAAATCCTTAAACAAGACTTCATCGTCTAGAGGAACTCGATAAACCAATTCACAGAACTGTTGAACATAGTCCTCAATAGATCGATCTCCTTGCTTAAGATCTAACAGCAGGTCAACTGGATCTGTGGTTAGGCTGGATTGGTGATATGCTGACATTGAAACAGGAACCGATACCTCAGTGACAAGGGGATACCGGGCTGCTGGATCCTGGTATGGCGAAGTCTTCTGTAACCAGGAGTCGGAGGCGTTCGGATCCATATGCAGCATTTATTCCACAGAATGGTAATACAGGCAGGGATCAGGAATGGCGTCAGGTGTGTCAGGGATAACCAGAATCGTAACCAGAAACAAGCAGAGATCGGGACAGGCAGCGGAGAATCAGAGTTGGAATACACAGTCCAAAGGTCAAAACACAGGAATAACAAACACAGGGGAAAAACGCTCAGAAATGTCAGACTGGCTAAACAAGACTTCGCAGTGAGTGAGAGTGAGTGTACTGCTTTTATGTGTGTGTAAATGAGGTGCAGGTGTGGCAAGGAAATTGGCTGATGAATGAGGTGCAGGTGTGGCAGGGTGATTGTGATGCAGTGACTCATGGGTAATGTAGTTCGGGTGTGGTGCAACAGTATGAGAGGTGCTAGTGTTCAAGTGACATCTGGTGGTTGATGGGTGGAATGGTCCTGAGTGGAGTGCCCTCTACTGAAGCTCATGGGCACTCCATGAGCTTCAGGAGTGCCCTTCATTAGATGTGTCACATCTAATGATCGTGACACATACACTTCAATTAAAATATTAATGTTTTATGTTTCTGGAAAATGTTATGATCATTTGTTTATATATTAATAATATTGAACAATGAAATGTGTAATGAATTTCTTTACATTTGGTTCCATTTTTATTTTTGCTTTCTTAAATTTAAACATTTAAATAATTTGCATTACATTGGAATTCTAAAAGGCATTCTACCAGTTTGTGTTTTATTTTGTATTTATTTCAACGTTAGCTTGTCCTTTGCATACTAACTGCTGAGTTTATTTGACTATTAAAACAGGCCCTCAGAACTTTTTGGATATAATCCCAAAACACATCAGTTCAAGATGATCCATCCATCCTTCATTCAATATGTGACTCAAAGGTGGGAACATTTTTCTAAATATTATTTTGTCACTTTTCCCCCAATCTCCCTTAATGTAATGCCATGGTGTTATTGATCAACAGGTTCCTAAAATCTCCACTGCTGGAGCAGTTTAGAGATGTTTACATGCCCAGCACGGGTGCACTTATGCTTTTGGTAGCTTTGCACAACTGTGACCAGGTCAACAAACCTCCAGTGTTTTTTATTAATAAAACAGCATTTGAAATTCTTATTTATTGTTAGAATGGCCCGGAAACCTATTGGTCCAGCTGTTGTTAAAAAGATGTTGTGCTTGCTGACTTTTTCCCTCAGGTTTCTGCATATGGCTTTATCACAGAAAATTACAAAGACTTCTCAGATCATTACTATGACAAGGTGACGAAGCCTCTGGTCTTTTATGCCAACCATGACATGAAGATGGAGGGAAGTCTGTGGAAGCAGCTGCACTCTCAAAAAGTATTGTGGCTATATCAGAGACAAACAAATGACATGAACATTTCAGGGAAACCTGGGACATCTGAGTGAAAAAAAAGAAAGAATGCATAATGAAATTGCCAAAGTAGTACTTGTACTGGTGCGCCCTGATTCTGCTGCATAGGCAACAAAATTGAGAATGGCATTTTTAATAAGCTAAATTAATTATTTAACTCAAAGTGTTACTTGGAGAATTTCCAGTCTGGTTTCCCATCACATTACAGCACTGAGAACATGCTTCTATTCAACTAATGAGAAAGGTAAATATCATTTTTTATTTTATTATTTTACTGATATTTAGTGCTGTACTCTCAATCACAATACACACTTAGACAAACTTGAAAACTGGGTTTGGCTCTTTTGGCCAAATCTAGAAAGCAAGAATTTCTGTGTGAACACAGGTGACTTTAAATGAACTGCAATGGCATGACGGTCCCCAGGGTTCAATCCTAGGTCCTCTCCAATTCAGTCTGTATATACGTCCACTAAGCTAAATAATGTGGAAAAACAAAATAGCATGCTATAGCCATGCAGTTCAACCTAGCTCATTAACAGCAGATCAGATATTAATACATTTGATGTGATATCATTAAAACCTAAATGCACTTAAATGTTAATGGGATGAAATACTTTCAAAATCACTAGAGCTGCGACAACTAGATATTGTCACAATTATGTTCTGTTTTGGTATTGTTTCTGTATTCACATTTTCTGTAGTTCCTTTTTTAATCTGTTTATTTATGTATTAAATTTAAATTATTAAATAGCTGTACACCTGGGGCCCGTTCTTAGTACGTTGCTTATTACATCCGAGATCAAATGACACATCCAAGATGATATCATCGTGCTAATCATTATCCGGCTAATTGGGTTCTTCAAACACACCTGTTGTGTATGATTAGTATGGCTGGATTGCTTTATCGGAGATAATTGCGCGTTCATGTGTTGGGTTAAAAGGGGATATGTATTGATACTTGAAACCATGATCAGCAGTGCAGCGATTGGCTGGTGGCAAGACGGCAATGTAATGACGTCATATAATTTAAAATGTCACCCGACGAAAAACTTGACAAATTTCTAGACTTTTATAAGGAAACAGCCAAGCAAACAAAACTACATAAATGTTATAATAGATACATGAAACAGATAATAGATGCATGTTTTTATTTTATTAGAATTTTTTTCATTATTCCCAATTATTTATATTCGCAATTTATAATAGTTGTACAGTCTTTACATGTTTATTTCAATGTAGAAATTATCTATTCATTTCATTTTATATTTGGACAGATTTGTTACGTGACAGCATTAATGAAAGTTTCTTAAAGGTCAATATCATTTTATCTGCATCTCCTGCGCTCCATCAAGCCACTCTTATAATAGCAGTCATAACTCAAAATAATGCACGACTCTATTTTCTGTATAGCATGTGTGTAAGACTCTAATACAATTATGAAGTAATAATTTTATGACAAATAAATATTTCAGTGAGTAAAACTGTCTGTGTCTATAGTAGGCTGTTATGGACTACACAGCATTTTTATATTATTTTTAAATGATTATTATTTTAAATTATTGTCCCTGGATCAGTACGATACTCTTGTAATAAAGTAGCGGTGGTAGCAGACATATTTTGAGTATCAGTTCTGGTTGAAAAGAAGCGATCTAATCCTGTTTACATGAAATAAGCCTGCTCCCGAGCAGGTTTAAGCTTACGGACCTGTTGCTATGACAGCAGCTCCGGGATGAAGCTTCGAAGAACCAAACGATCCAAGATCACGCCAACTGAGTTAGCGACATGCGAAGAACGGCCCCTGTTCTGTTTCTCCCTGATTGTTTATCTTCTGTGTATCTCCTGCCTGGTCTTTCATGCGGATTCATTATTAAAAGACACTCTTTTGTTTATTTTTTACTCCTGCATTTTTTAAGCAACATGACAGATATACAGTATCCAGAGGTCTATTCTATGAATTATGTCCTATTGCACATAATTTATTTCCTGTGACCAGAATCCATTTCACTAAGGATGTTCAACCAACTCTGAGTTTAAACTTGAACTCTGAGTTGACTTACCCTGAGTTGCACCACAACTATAAAAAAGCCATTATCAATGTAGCGCCGATATTTCGATTCAACATGGCAACAGCTCCCGCCAAAAAGCCGGCTGCATACTTCAGACTCAACACAAATGTAATTCTTTTCAGTGTTATAATATCACAGGTGAAAACTGGCAGAACATTAGATTAATGAACTAATAGCTAATCATTTTATTGTATCTCATGTATTATCAAAAATACATATAAAATAATAATATTAATAATAATAATTTAAGTGCATTTTTCTTATTTTACAAATGATCTGCCAATAGAGTAAGAAATTACGGCAGTGTCTATTTACACTAAGTGGAATTAACATACTTTCTTAGCGATAGATCCTATTTACAGTAGGCTAAGTGCAAGTAGCTCTAGATGCTATTTACAGAAAAATGTACAGTGAAAATCATGATATATTCTATTTACCATGTAAAAGTAGCAGTTCTTTGCAACAGGCTAAGTGTAAATAATAATTAGATGTTAGTTATACTTTATACTGGCAGATACATACTAGGCCCATGTGCACCTCAGTATTGTTATAAATTAACAGGATGCAATAATAACAGATTGTAAAGGATTATATTTATTACAATTATAAGTAGTTGTATCATTATTAAACACTCGTTAGGCACTTTACTTCCACTTTTAGAACATTTTGTTCATTTTTATTGAAAATAAATTCTAATGTGACATGTGATGGGAAAATTGAGAAGAACGAGCTCTGCAAAAACCGGACTCTAACCCAATCAATTGTGTTACAAGCTAGTTTTCCGTGCCCAAAACATTGCTGCCTACACCATTGAAGCGGTTATTCACCTGTCGTATTTAACCTTATGTGTCAATGGAGGGCGGAGCTTCAGTAGATTTGCACTTAGTAATAGACACACAATGCACTTAGTAATAGACACACAGAATAATCTTGTTCTATTTGCACTAAGATTATTTTTATTACCACAGTGGTAATAAATTAACTTAAATTAACTGACCTCTGTGACGGGAGGCAGCTAGCAGACGGTCGGTTTAGCCAGTCTGTCTGCTTCCTGACCTGGGCCCCAATTAGTCAAGTATAAACACTAAGACTATTTGCCATATTTCTATAGAGAAGAGTGGCGCCACCCCAGGAGGGATGAAGACCATCTCTTTTCAACAGATCAGGTCTGCCCCAAAAGCTCGTCCAATTGTCTATGAAACCTTTGTTATTCTGTGGGCACCACTTAGACATCCAGCCTTTGATTGATAACAATCTGCTATGCATCTCGTCACCACGGTAAGCAGGGAGGGGACCAGAGCATATTACAGTGTCTGACATCATGCTTGCAAGTTCACACACCTCTTTAATGTTATTTTTAGGGATCTCCGACTGGCGAAGTCGAACATCTTAGCGCCTGCATGAACAACAATCTTACTGTATTTACGTTTAGCGGCACTTTTAAATTTGCCAAGATGTCAGGCGCTCTGGCTCCCGGTAAACATTTGACTATGGTGGCTGGTGTCTCTATATTCATGTTCCATACAATAGAATCACCAATAACTAGAGCACTTTCATCAGGTTTCTCAGTGGGTGCATCACTGAGTTAGGAGAACCTGTTTAATGTTTTGATCGGAACAGAAGAGCGGTGTTTTGACCCACGACTAAGCTGCCTCACTGTCACCCAGTTGCCCTGCTGCGGGGCTCTGTTGCCAGAACCGGACAATGTACAGGAATCCCTGAGCTAGACGCATCCAAAGCCGTATCTAGAGCCCTAACATTCTTACTGTCCTCAATTAAAGTTTGGATGCGTGTCTCTAATTCTGAAATCTTCTCTGTCAGCCTAACTATTTCCCTGCATTTATCACATGTGAATCCCTCATCAGCGGCAGAGATAGATAAACTGTACATGTGACAAGAGGTGCAAATAACAATAGCAGGAAAAGCCATTACTCACCGTGCTTGATGAAATATTCTTACTGCGGTTGTTTGATGAACTTGTGAAAAACTGGAGTGAGAGGAGAGGAGAAAAGAAAACAGCGATAGGTTCGAATGAAAACGCTAATGACAAGCTAACGAGTGCTAACGCTTTGCAGGTGTACTGCACTCACGGATATAAAATAAAAGTGAACGATCAAAGTTAATCTGGTAAAGTTGATTGATAATATCAGAAATATGGTGTGAATTAAGTTATATTTTTCACTTTAAAAAACAGAGAGTGATAGATAAAGATTCTAGAGAAAAAATAAATAAAAACAGCTACACGGAGCTACAATCAGGTGGCAAGGAAGTCGAACGGAAGTTGAAGTCGGCCGCGTGCCGCCATCTTGTAGCAGAACTTCACTTGCGTTAGCATTCCCATTGACTCCCATTCATTTTGGCGAATAATTTTACATCTGAGGCGTTTAAAGACTCCGTTTGTCCATTATTTATTTCTAAAGATACACGACAGTGTATGAAGGGCTCCATTACCTTCTATGTTACATTATGGCCCCGTAGAAACAGTTTTTGCAAAAAATAGGCTAACAATTGCGTCGTAACCACTCGACTCTTTGTCGGATTACCGTACAGACAGGAGGAGAAGCTCGCAGGCAATTAACTTAATATGGCGTACTGGCGTTACATTTTAAAATACTATACAAAATAATTAATCAGAATACTTACTCCTGCTCACTCAAGCCAAAGAACTCCCCGCTCAAGCTCGCCTGACGTCATCAAACTTAGTTTGAGTCTGCGCGTCAGAAACGGAAGTGCTAAAAAACGCAAAAAATGGGCTTCACTTGACTCAATTGAGTTCCAATGGGGTCGCTGTGTCCATTTCTTTTACTGTCTATGGCTACGATTAGCTACAGAAGGCCAACAGGAAGTAGAGAAAACACTGTCCAACAGCCAACTCATAGAGTAAGTTCCAATAATACAAAAATGGTGTGCACATCCCAAACATCCAAATAAGACGCAGGTGCAAGACAACTGAATAATATAAACAAATAAAGAAGTGAAGTCTGCAAAAATAATTGTTTTCAGTGTGCAGACTTCACTTCTTTATTTGTTCATAGAGTAAGTTACCATGGTTACTGACTTTGAGTATAAGTTAGCTCTCTTTCAGAAACAGGCTTGACTTACCCTGCTTTCTCAGGTTTGACAAACCTCCCATTCTGAAACAGAAAAACTAGAGTTTCCCTCATTTCAGGGTAAACATACTCAGAGTTTTCACTTTACCTCCTTTGTGAAACAGGCCCCAGCACCATCACATACAAAAATAATGTGTATTGTTATGCCAAATATTTAATATGCAGTTTCTCTGGTATAGTTTAGCGTTCTTGTAGCTCAAACAGAAATTGGTGCTGGCAACAGCAATATCATGGCTGTACTTATTATGGAATGCATGAACTGATAAAGTGTAGATTACTTTGGATAAAAGCATCTGTCAAATAAATAAAAGCAAATGATTACGAACGAATTCAGAATACAGGGTGATTTCACACTTTCTACCTCAACTATGAAAGTAAACCTGGCATTTCAGTCAAAACTTCATCCCTTTGAGTCGATCATTGGATAGACGGTTATAATTTGGAGGTGGGCTTCGTTTAGTAGTCAAGGGAATCAGTTCCAGGTATTGGGTTTATGGGAGATAACGGTCAATATTCAGGTGAGGGAGCCCTCTGGTGGTGAGCAAGAGGATCTACAGAGGCTAGATTCATAACCCCGAAAGTCTCTATGCTCAAAAATACTATAAAAACACAAATATTGTGCAATTATCATTTAAACAGACGGTTTTCTTTTTTTAATTTTAAAAAGTAATTTATTCGAATTAGAATTTTCATCATCATTAGTCTTTAGTGTCAGTGACTCTGCAGAAATCATTCTAGTATGCGGTTTTGCTGCTCAAGAAACATTTCTTTTTATCATCAGTTTTGAAAACTGTTGTGTTGCGGAAACCATGTTTTGTGGAAACCGTGATACACAACCCTTCAAATGTTTGGTGTAAATTTATAAAATAAAAGAAAGAATGTGACACAAAAAAACAACAACAACAAAAAACAGTTGCATCACGAAACTATTTCCAAATATGTCACAGTGATGGACTTGATGGCACTTCATTTTGTTTTCAAAATATCCTTTGCTTTGTGCGATAGATCTTACCCTATAAAATACCTTCAAACGAAAGTAAACTGTTTTTTGCTTCAAGGTACTGGTCCCCCCTATGTTTAAGCTTCTGATTGCTGTGATAGTGACTTTTAAACATGCCCCAGTTGTGCAACATCTGTTTGTGGGATATCCGGAAGGTGATAGCAGTCTCTGATCCTTTGATCACCACGTACCCTTATCTTTGTGGGAGCAGGTGAAGGGATGCAGAACCACAAGCCTTATTCTCCAGTTTTCACCTTGTTCTCCACAGCACACAGTTTCATTCAGGCACTTGTCAGAGCCATATTCACTATACTGATCCAGATGACTTCATTTAAGAGGAGACAGGAAGCACTTTGATCTTTGGCTGAAGAAAGAGACAGTGTTTTTGTGCACATGCAAGTTTAAGCATATAAATAAGGCCATGGATTGTTGAACTTCTTCAGTTTCATGTTAGCATATGCTCAGTAAATTGAACAAAACAAACTTTGATTTCCATTAATTTTTAATTACTGCACAACACACAACAACTGAATGCATGTTTTTGGGGATGAGCAATTGAGCCATAAATGACATTTCGCAAATGATATCATTTCTTTCTCGTACACCGCAATAAGATAAAATGAGGAGCAAATGGAGACCTTTGCTCATGTCTTCTGCTTCTCTGATTTTTTTCCTGAAAAAACCCCCCCAGTAATTTAACGTCTCCTTTAGAGTCTCAAGAGGAATTTCAACAATGTTTCAAACCATGCTCACATTTGAAGGAAACTAAAGTGTGAAATTGACTTGAAGATCTCAGTAGCTATGCTGATCTCCAAAGCTGTGAATTTGATTTATGCACAAAATAATATAATAAAACAATTATCACTTGCTGAGAAACTGGGACAAAGTTTTGGTTACGTATGTAAGCTTCGTTCTCTGAAGGAGGGAATGGAGATGTAATCTCGACTGACTTTAGGGGTCTCTCTTGGGAGCCCCAATCACCTCTGAGCTTTAGAAGAAAAAGCCAATGTGAATTTTGCAAGTGAGGCCACTCCCCCATTCATACAGGTATATAACATGGCAACATGCATCCACTCATTCAGGTTTGTGCTGAGGAGCTGCGAGCCATCTTGGCATTCAGCACAGTTCGAGGTTGTTGCATGAGGGATGTTCCCTCCTTCAGAGAATGACTGAGAGTTACATATGTAACCGAGATGTTCCCTTTCAGTCAGTCACATTCGATGTAATGTCAACTGTTGTTAGGCCCTATGAAAAGCTCCACAACCTGAAGTGTGTTACATAATTTAAGGATGCTAAAAACTGACAGGCAAGCGTGTCAGAAAAAAAAAAGTATCCCAAATCATTACCTTACCAAATGCCATGTAAGCCAGATAAGCGGGCCCACCAGGAGTGCCAGAGTTTTCATTGGGGAACATGGTGGAATCCAACCGTGGCAGAAGCAATGCAACAGGGACAAAGCAATGCAAGGGGTCTGTCTCTTCCGTGGGCAGCACTTGCAGGCTCACCACCTGTTCTCGTAAGGGAGTGGTGGGAACTTTAGGCACATAACCAGGCCAGGGTCTCAAGGTAATGTGACAATGCTAAACTCAATCTCAAGGCATGATTCGTTGACAAAGAATGTGCATAAACATAACATAGAGGCGGAGGCATGGAAAGGCTCATTTAAAAAAGGGGGATATTTAAAGGTTTACTTTGAACCAAAGAGAGAGGAAATGTTACACTAAAAACCACAGATTCAGCCCCATGGTCCAGTTTTCCCTTTTGTTTGCCAGCAAAAAGTCCCGTGCTTGCTTCCAGCATCACAACAGCATTTATACCACTCTGCTCATTAGGAACAGGTTTAAGAAATTGGCACCTAATAAACAAAAGACACGTAACAAAAACTCTTGGCCACTAGGGGGCAGTTGTAATTAGTACAAGCCATTACTGAAACAAAATAAAACTTCATGCACATGTAACATTTTCCCCCATTTTAATTATTTTTTTTCTTTCTTTAGAAAAATAAATATCCCCCCAAAAATAAAAATAAACAAATATCCTTTTCACAAAAAGGAGTAACTATCCTCCGATCTCAGCTAAATTTGAATTCACCAGATGCGGAGTTTCTATTCTAACTCACGAATCATGCTGGCCAGAGGCATATGAAAGTCTAAAATACAAACTTTAAAACCCTGTGGAGCTCCCGGAATGTTCTGATGCCCTTCCCCCATTATCAACTTGAACTACAAGATATCCCTCCCCTACCACAACTACCAAAATTTGGGGGCAAAAAGTTTTTTGTAAAGGAAACACTAAAAAGGTACAATATAAGTTAGTACAATATAAGTTTATCAATCTCTTTTGATAAAAATGTATTTGACTCTACTGTGCAGCAGTAGGCAAGTATGTTGTATATTTGCATATGACGTATTTCAGAATTGGCACTCATGTGCATTTTGACCTTTTGACGGACAAGGAGAAAATAAGTTGTCCTTAGAGCTATTGCTCAAAGCAGCATCTACTCCATGGAGGTTTTAAAAAGCCATCTTGCCCTGGGAAGGACGGATCAGTACTCTGGTATCACTGACTGTGCTAAACATAATAGAAGGAGGGACTGACAGCCTTCTATCAAGGTCATATTCCCAATATGTTGGGAATCTTCCCTTATGCGGGAATAGACCTGGCTGTTTATGAAACATTAAAAAACTATTGGCCACTAGGGGGCAGCCATAATTAGTGCAAGCCATTACTTAAACGAAATAAAACTTCATGCACATGTAACCTAGCACATGAGAACTACGGAGAGATCCCAAGAGGGGATTTAGTTTCTACACCTCTCAGGAACCTGACGATTAAATGTTGCTTCCCCAGGGATGAACCATCCACTGCATCATTGTGAGCTGCAATGGCAGTGACATACACCTTCAAAGTGGAGGGGGACAGCATCTTCTCCGGCTTTTCCTGCAGGAAGGAAAGCATAACACCAATTAAGCATTTCTGTGGGGGTCTGTGCAAGGAGGCTCACTGGGGAAAAGTATACTTGCATAAACCCTGGGGCCAGCTGTGTGCCAGTGGATCCATGCCAGAGGGGCCCTCAGTCAGGGAATAAAACAGCCGGCAGTCGGAGGATTCTTAGGAAGCGAACAGGCACACCTTGGCATCCCAGAATCGACTCCCAATGAGCAGAACCCCCTGAGGATGAAGTCTCCATTTTCCTGGGAGGTTAAACTGTCATGAGAGGACGTCGGCTGCACGATTGAGCTCTCCTGGAACATGAATGTCATGGAGTGATTTGAGCCACGTCTGAGATGCGACATGCGACGGGAGCGTAGACCGCCCTGATGGTTGATATACATCAATGTCACTCTGTTGTTCATCTGGACAAGTACATGATTGCCCTACAGCAACAGTCCATGGCACTATCCCCATCTCTGGATCCGGCTGTGCAACCAATGCTGAAGCGATCTCATATGTAACAGGCCAAGCAGCGTAACTGCGGCTGTGGCTGCTATATGCCCCATGAGCTTTTTAAATAGTTTAAGAGGGACCACTGTCTTGCCCCTGAACAAATTCAGACAAAATCGATACATGGAAGTATGTGTCAATAGCTGCAAACCAATCCTGGTGTCGAATGCAAGAAAGAATGTGCTTCTGCATCAATATCATGAACAGAAGCCTGTGTATGAACTGGTTCGCAGATCCAGGATCAGTCATAACCCATCACTCATCTTGGGTACGATGAAATAGGGACTGTGGGAAGAAAGGTAGCGAGTTCACCTCCAGCCCGATGCTCTTGGTTGCCCCGGAGGAGCATGGCCTTCAACTCATGGGACTGCTCAGCAGTATCTTCAGCTTCCAAAGATGATAGCCCCTCCTTTGATGCAACAATAGACATCTTATCCTCTTCCGGATCCTCGAAAGAGACACTCGGTCCACCGCAGGACGAATAGGTGCCATCTTCCAGAAGCTCAAAGGGTTACAGTGAGAGGTGTCAGACTTCCATGGGGGCTGGCCCAATGGAGCATTCCTGAACGTGAACTTCAGGTCATGCTTGTCCCTAACCAACGCAGCCAAAGAGTCTTTATGACTCGACGAACTGGACTGGGTAGAGCCCGAGGGAAGCATTATTATGAATGAGAGCCACAACCTTAGAGTATCCACGGACATGGACTCACAATGTGTGCATGAGCCATCCATGAATGCCGTCTCAGCATGCTTATGGCCTGGAAGAATGGAAACTACCAAACACAGAAGCACACGGTCGGAAAGACATCTCAAAAGACACTCTCAACAACTGTGCATGCTTTAGGAAATTGCTCTTTTAGTCGATGTGCCCAGAGGAGGACCACAGCACTTATCTGTACTCTAATAGGGCAAAAAGCAGGGGGGAAGGTAGAACTCCACCAGAGTAACACCTGCGGCTTTGACTTATTTCTTCTTTTTCTTCATCTTGAGAGAAGCAGCGCTCACGAAGCGATTGGCTCTTAAGCACAAATCTTAAGATCAGAGGAGATTAGGGCTTCCGAGTGAGACCCCTAATGTCAGTCGACATAACATCAAATGTGATTGACTGAAAGGGAATGAAAGTTGCTGCAAACAGGGAAGCGTGTGGCTCTATTTTCCTATGAAATAAACATAACTCCCTGCATAATAACTAAAGCTGACAGCTTATTTTGCATTCTGTAATACATTTATGTGAGACAGTTATGGGAGGTGATTATACCAAATCACTTTGACCAACTTTGGCTCAGGCATTTTTATAATATATATGTGTGATGAGATCGGTGCTAGTTCAGTAGTTAGTTCACTTATCCAATCATACCATATCTGCTGAGGCAAAATCACATGATTTTTTTATGCGAATTGAGGAATTTCTTCAGTAGAAGGGCTTCCATTGGAGTTTATGTGCATGTTTTCTTATCAAATTAAAAAATATTAGATTCAATTGTGTACAAGTTTTTATGCACATATTTTTTAATTGACATGTGACCCTGGAGCACAAAACCAGTCATAAAATTTTAAAAAATGAACAAAAACTATTTTTAAAGTTGTCAATGTTACCCAGAAAATAGGATACAGGTTTAACTCATTTGAAATACTTCTGCTTAATGTTACACTGTCAGGTCTGCAAAATAAATTCATTGTATCTCTTGCTCTGGCTACTGTGTATAGACCACCAGGGCCGTATACAGAATTCCTAAAAGAATGTGCAGATTTCCTCTCAGACCTTTTGGTTACAGTTGATAAAGCTCTAATTGTCGTAGATTTAAACATTCACATTAATAATAGAAATGATGCATCAGGACTTTTACTGACCTAATAAACAGATTTGCAAATAACCTGCCTGATTTATCTTAACTGCTCTCTGTACCCCAAAATACAAAAAAACTAGACGAAATTACTGGCAACATGGCCATTATATTCTCTAATACATTAGAAGCTGTTGCTCCCATCAAATTGAAAAAGGTTAGAGAAAAACGTACTGTGCCATGGTATAACAGTAATACTCACTATCTCAAGAAAGAAACTCATAGTTTTGAGCACAAGTGGAGAAAAATTAAATGGGAAGTTTTTAGAATTGCATGGAAAAATAGTATGCCCAGCTATAAACAGGCTCTAAAAAGCATATTCACAAACTTATAGAAAATAACCAAAACAATCCAAGATTTTTTTATTTAGCACAGTGGCTAGATTTACAACCAGACGCCACCCGATTTAAATATTCCCTCAACGTTTAATATTAATTTCTTTCTTTACTGATAAAATAGATAACATCAGAAATACAATAACAAATGTAGTTTCAACAGCGTCTAATACTTCAGTTTCATCCATTGCACCCAAAGATAAACTGCAGTGCTTTACAACTATAGGACAGGAAGAGATAAATAAACTTATCACTACAACTAAACCAACAACATGTTAAATCCTTTACCCACTAAATTACTGAAAGAGCTGTTACCTTTAGCAGAAGAATCACTTCTCAATATTATAAACTCATCGTTATCTTTAAGTCACGTCCCAAAACCATTCAAGCTGGCAGTTATTAAGCCTCTTATTAAAAAAACACAACTAGATCCTAGTGAACTGGCTAGTTATAGGCCCATTTCAAATCTTCCATTTATGTCTAAAATTTTAGAATTTCAATCAGGATTCAGGCCCCACTATATCACAGAAACTGTACTTGTTAAAATTACACATTACTTGCTTCTTGCGTAAGAACAAGGCTGCATCTCATTGCTAGTTTTACTTGATCATAGTGCTGCGTTTGACATAATAGATCATGACATACTCATAGATTGATTACAAAACTATACAGGTATTCAAGGACAGGCTCTAGGATGGTTTAGATCTTACCTGTCCAATAGCTACAACTTTGTATATTTAAATGGGGAGTCATCTCATTTATCACCAGTAAAATATGGAGTGCCACAAGGATCTGTCCTATGTCCTCTGCTATTTTCAATATACATGTTACCCCTTGGTAATAATATTAGAAAATACTGGATTAGTTTGTTATGCTGATGATACTCAACTATATAGCTCACCGAGACCAGATGAAACTTCAAAATGATCTAAGCTAACAGAGTGTGTTAAAAATGTAAAAGATTGGATGACCAACATTTTCTTCTATTAAATTTGGCTAAGGCAGAGATATTACATATTGGACAAAAAAACAGTAAACAGAATCTCGTAGATTACAATTTGCAACTATACAGATGCACTGCTACTTCCTCTACAGTCAAAATCTGGGTGTTATATTAGACAGCAACTTGTCTTTTTAAAACCATATCATATAAAAAAACTGCATTATTCCATCTTAGAAACATTGCCAAGCTACGAAACATGTTACCTGTTACTGATGCTAAAAAGCTAGTTCATGCATTCATGACCTCTAGACTGGACTATTGTAATGCACTTCTAGGTGGTTGTCCTGCATCTTCAATAAACAAGCTACAGGTAGTCCAAAATGCAGTGACTAGAGTCCCTATCAGGTCAAGAAAATATGATCATATTACCCCAATTCTACAGTTTCTGCATTGGCTACCTATTAATTTCTGTATCTGTTGCAAAATATTATTACTTACCTATAAGGCCCTAAATGGTTTAGCTCCTGCGTACCTAACTAGCCTTCTACCACACTATAATCCATCACACTCCCTAAGGTCACAAAACACTGGACTTTTGGTAGTTCCTAGGATAGCAAAGTCCACAAAAAAGAGGTAGAGCTTGTTTGCATTTGGCTCCCAAACTCTGGAATAGCCTTCCTGATAATGTTCAGAGTTCGGAGACAATCTCTCTGTTTAAATCTAGATTGAAAACACATCTCTTTGGCCAAGCATTCAAATAATGCATCTCATAATTTTGGACTGCAGCTATATCTGATCAAATGTACATTATTATTCTTTAGCTCAGGTTAAATTAATAATTTTTACTTGGTTGGAACAACAGCTATGCTAATGATGTCTCTATTTGTTCATCTGTTTTGCCTGTTTTGGTAACTAGGATTTACACAAGCTTCAGTCTGGATCCAGAACACCTGAGAAGAGATGATGCCAACCCTGAAACAACATACAGAACTACCAAATTTTGCTATAAATGTGATTGCATCATATAATAATTACTGTTAATAGTGTTCATCGTCTGTTTGACTATGTCTTTAATTGATTTTTCCGTAAATTTCAGTTTCACATAAACTGACAGTCACCACTGATAAGCTACAACAAATTTTCTGTAAATTTGCTTCGCAATGACTTGTATCATAAAAAACGCTATACAAATAAACTTGAATTGAATTGAATAGTACAGGTATATTTTGTCGCAACAGTCAAAAATACATTGTATTGGTCAAAACTATCTTTTTTTAATGCAAAAAATAGTTAGGATATTCAATAAAGATCATGTTCCATGACGATATTTTGTAACTTAAATTTAAACTTAAATTTTGTTTAATAATATGCATTGCCAATAACTTTATTTGGACACCTTTAAAGGTGATTTTCTCAATATTTTAATTAATAATTATTATTATTTATTTATTTATTTTTATTTTTTTGCACCCTCAGATTCCAGATATTCAAATAGCTGTATCTTGGCCAAATATTGTCCTATCCTAACAAACCATTAGCTTATTTATTCAGCTTTCAAATTATGTATAAATCTTAATTTCAACAAATTGACCCTTATGACTGTTTTGTGGTCAAGGGTCACATATGCATCTTGGCATTTCCATCCAGTGTATATGCAATATCCCAAAATTCACATACAAATATCTGTATGCTAATGTGGTCTCAACTTTTTTACATCAACTTCTCCCAACACCAAATTATTCGATGTTCTCTACACTAATTGTATTGCTCAATAAAATAAAAAAAATAAAAAACAGGAAAGGAAAATATAAATGAACTCAATTAACTTAACCAGACTGAACTCTAAACTAATATTAAATAAATCAACATTATATAACATCACAGAATCAACAAAATAAACATACTTTTTGCAGGTTAAATCAATAGCAGTAACAATTGCAGCACTTTTATGCCACTATTGATGCCGCATGCATGTCAATGTTTGCCTTATTTGTATTTTTTCATTTAGGCTACATGTTGGTTGTTCAAATTGTCTCACTGATGTAAAAGTGTTTTCCATATTCCTAAAATATTTTTGATATATCATTTTATATCATATACATACAGTACTGTTCAAAAGTTTAGGTTCAGTAAGACTTTTTTGTGTTTTTTAATGAATTCTCTTATGCTTATCAAGGCTGTTTTTATTTGATCAAAAATACAGAAAAAAATTGCAATATTGTGAAATATTATTGCTATTTCTAATATCGGTTTCCTATTTTAATATACTTAAAAATATATTTCTGTGACACACTGAATTTTCATCAAGCAATACTCGTTTAGTTTCACATGATCCTTCAGAAGTCATTGTAATATGCTGATTTATTATTAGTGTTGAAACTGTTGTGCTGATTAATATTTTTTTTTAACCTGTGATACTTTTTCTTCAATGAATAAAAAGTTAAAAAGAACAACATTTTTTAAGAACAAATTTATTCTAATTTTTTTTTTATCAAATTAACACATCCTTGCTGAATAAATTATTTATTTCTTTAATAAAAGAAATAAATAATTTACTGACCCCGAACTTTTGAATTGTACTGTACATTGTAACACAACATTTCTATTTTGAATAAACACTCTTTAAAATTGTTATTTAGCGAAATGTCCTAAAGAAAATACATAAAAAAAATCACAAGTGCCAAAAAATATTAAGCACCACATCTGTTTCCAACACTAAATATAAATCAGCATATTAGAATGATTTCTAAAGGATCCTATGAAACTGAAGACTAATGATGCTGAAAATGCAGCTTTGCTGTACATACAGGGATACATTTCAAAGTAGGCTATATTTGTCACAGTGTCTGGGTTGTGTCCCTGGGTTTCCACTAGATGTCCCCCTTTCTCACAGTGTCTGTCACCTTATCACTTCCTGTTCCCTTATTTGGTCACCTTCCTCCTTGTTAGTATTGATTGTTCCCCACCTGTCTCCTGTTCCCTCATTATCCTTCTGTGTATTTATACCCGGTCTGTCTGAGTCTGTGTGACGGAGTCCTTGTTTAATGTCCTATAGTTATTCATGTCCGTCGCTTCTTGCCTTGCTTTGCCTTGTCTTCGTGTCTTGTTTATGTTTGATATTCTGGTTTTGACCCTGCCTGGACTGTTTACCCCTTTGGATTACCCTTTAATAAATGACTTACCTGCAATTGGTTCTATCTCCGTGCCTCATTGGATCCCTGCCGTGACAGAAGGACTCCGTCACACTAGGAACCAGCGGTATGTCATTTTTCCGTTCCCCAGCCAAGATGGCGGAGCGGCGAACCAAGTACCTTCGGTTGATCGCCCTCCGCCAAGAGGGCAATGAAGTGGGTGCCCTGGCTCAGGTGTTCTGGTCCCTGGCCGAGGGCATGGGCTACAACGATGCGGCCCTCAAGGACTATTTCAATGGCGGGCTGGATGATCCAGTGTCTCATGAGGAGATGGCGCAGTTAGAGACACTGGAATTCTGGGAATTCGTGCGCTACCTGCAGCATCGGCTTCGGTGGGATGACCCAGCCACTTCGGTCTCTTCCGGCGGGGTGGTCGTCAGCCCAGCACCACTGCCCAGGATGGCAACCAGCCAAGCGCCACAACCCAAGATGGCCACCAGTCCAGCACCACTGCCCAGGATGGCTAACAGCCAAGCGCCACAGCATAAGATGGCCGCTAACCCAGCGCCAATGCCCAAATTGGCCACCGTTCCAGCACCACAGCCCAAGATGGCCGCCAGCCCAGCGCCAATGCCCAAATTGGCCACCGGTTCAGCTCCACAACCCAAGATGGCCGTCAGCCTAGCGCCACAGCACCAGATGGCCGTCAGCCTAGCGC
This sequence comes from Carassius carassius, assembly GCF_963082965.1. Classification (NCBI taxonomy): domain Eukaryota; kingdom Metazoa; phylum Chordata; class Actinopteri; order Cypriniformes; family Cyprinidae; genus Carassius; species Carassius carassius. Next base: position 20,241,546 of record NC_081755.1, on the reverse strand, counting down.
CACAGCACAAGATGGCCGTCAGCCAAGCGCCACAGCACAAGTTGGCCGCTAATCCAGCGCCAATGCCCAGATTGGCCACCGGTCCAGCGCCACAGTACAGGATGGCCGCCAGCCCAGCGCCAATGCCCAAATTGGCCACCGGTTCAGCGCCACAGTACAAGATGGCCGCCAGCCCAGCACCACAGTACAAGAGGGCCGCCTGTCCAGAGTCATGGCCCAAGATGGCTGCTTGCCCAGCGCCGTTGCACAGGATGAGAGTCTCAGTTGACCCTCCGGAGTCTAGTCAGGTTCCAGTTGACCCTCCGGAGTCGAGTCAGGTTCCAGTTGACCCTCCGGAGTCGAGTCAGGTTCCAGTTGACCCTCCGGAGTCGAGTCAGGTGCCAGTTGACCCTCCGGAGTCGAGTCAGGTGCCAGTTGACCCTCCGGAGTCGAGTCAGGTGCCAGTTGACCCTCCGGAGTCGAGTCAGGTGCCAGTTGACCCTCCGGAGTCGAGTCAGGTGCCAGTTGACCCTCCGGAGACGAGTCAGGTGCCAATTGACCCTCCGGAATCGAGTCAGGTGCCAGTGAACTCTCCAGAGTCGAGTCAGGTGCCAGTGAACTCTCCAGAGTCGAGTCAGGTGCCAGTGAACTCTCCAGAGTCAGGGCTAGTCACCGCTGATCCTCCAGAGTCAGGGCTAGTCACCGCTGATCCTCCAGAGTCAGGGCTAGTCACCGCTGATCCTCCAGAGTCAGGGCTAGTCACCGCTGATCCTCCAGAGTCAGGGCTAGTCACCGCTGATCCTCCAGAGTCAGGGCTAGTCACCGCTGATCCTCCAGAGTCAGGGCTAGTCACCGCTGATCCTCCAGAGTCAGGGCTAGTCACCGCTGATCCTCCTGAGTCAGGGCTAGTCACCACAGATCCTCCAGAGACTAGGCTGGTCACCGTTGACCTTTCAGAGTCAAGTCAAGTCACCGGTGATCTTCAAGGACTGAGTCAAGTCACCGGTGGTCTTCAAGGACTGAGTCAAGTCACCGGTGGTCTTCAAGGACTGAGTCAAGTCACCGGTGGTCTTCAAGGACTGAGTCAAGTCACCGGTGGTCTTCAAGGACTGAGGCAAGTCACCATTGATCTTCATGAGCAAATGCAAGTCACCAATGATCTTCATGAGCAGTGTCAGGCCAGCACCAATCTTCTGGAGTCCAGTAAGGACACCAGGGGATTACCAGAGTTTTGTTGTCCCATTGATCCAGCCGCACGGAGGTCTGCTCCGCCTTGGGGGGCTCTGGTCCTGACCACATGGCTGTGGTGGTCTTCTGCTCCGCCCTGGGGGGCGCTTGCCCTGACTACACGGTTGTGGTGGTCTTCCGCTCCGCCCTGGGGGACTCTGGCGTCGACCACGAGGACGTGGTGGTCCTCTGCTCCGCCCTGGGGGGCTTCTGCTCTGACCACACGGACATGGTGGTCTTCTGCTCCGCCCTGGGGGGCGCTTGCCCTGACTACACGGTTGTGGTGGTCTTCCGCTCCGCCCTGGAGGGCTCTGGCCTTGACCACAAGGGTGTGGTGGTCTTCTGCTCCGCCCTGGGGGGCTTCATGTTGTTTTTTTCCTTTGGTTTTTGTGTTAACGTCTGTCCCTGTTCCTTTCTGTTAGTCTGGCCCTCCGTCCCTCCCCCTGAACCTCCTCCTGTCCTCCTCCCTCCTGGTCTTTCTGTGTTGTGTTTACATTCTAGTGCCTGTTCCCCATGTTTTTCTTTTCTGGCCCTCCGTCCCTCCCCCTGAGCCTCCACCTGTCCGCCTCCCTCCTGGTCTCTGTTTTGTGTCTGTCGTGGAGCGTCTGGGAGCCGCTCCGTAGAGGGGGGGTACTGTCACAGTGTCTGGGTTGTGTCCCTGGGTTTCCACTAGATGTCCCCCTTTCTCACAGTGTCTGTCACCTTATCACTTCCTGTTCCCTTATTTGGTCACCTTCCTCCTTGTTAGTATTGATTGTTCCCCACCTGTCTCCTGTTCCCTCATTATCCTTCTGTGTATTTATACCCGGTCTGTCTGAGTCTGTGTGACGGAGTCCTTGTTTAATGTCCTATAGTTATTCATGTCCGTCGCTTCTTGCCTTGCTTTGCCTTGTCTTCGTGTCTTGTTTATGTTTGATATTCTGGTTTTGACCCTGCCTGGACTGTTTACCCCTTTGGATTACCCTTTAATAAATGACTTACCTGCAATTGGTTCTATCTCCGTGCCTCATTGGATCCCTGCCGTGACAATATTAAAATAGAAAACTGTTATTTTATATTGCAATAATATTGCACAAAATAAAAAATAAAAAATTCCCCTGTGATTTTTATCAAATAAAGGCAGTCTTAAAACTTTAAAAGGCTTTTAAAAAACAAACCTTTGAACAACACTTTAAGACATAAGTATTATGTGGATTAACGTGTAATTTTACATTTTAAATTGAAGCAATTTACTAATGCTATAGATAGGCCTACATACTGAACATGTATTTTATTTGAAATCATTATTATACAGTACTTCACCAATAGCCAATATGAGATCAGAAGAGACTGGAGGCGACGGAGTATCGTCTGGCGGCAGAGCGGCAGAGCTGCCCCCTCCCACTGGGAGGGAGGACCGAGACCGAGCCGCTCTGGAGCTGCTCTGCCGCTGTGCTCCGCTCGACTCGACTCACTACTGGAGCTCTCAAAACACGCGCGTGCAGACCGAAGCCGACGCTCAGTTTATCGAGTTTATCGAGAAAACAGCTTATGAAAGACTCGAGCGCGAGAAGAAGCGGTCAAGAGTGCTCACACTTACAGCGAAGTGTTTTTATCGACTAAAAGAGTTGACTAAAGGTGACTTTGAGCTCGTTGTTGTTGTAGAAGTGTCTGGACTGGACAGAGTGAACCAGCGACTGATCCTGGACTCGCTGTTATGGCAGCAAGCTCCATCGAAAACGAATACTTTACACTAAGTTAATGGTAAGTATTAAGAGAGAATTAGTGCTGATGCGAAATAATATTACGATATTGTGAAAACAAGTTTATTTTTTGTTACTTTGGGTTTGCATTGCCTGTTGTAGCGCTAATGTTTGATAGATGTGATACTTCACCGATTTATGGTTTCATTTTCTAGTTAGCTCACACAAAAATACTAATTAAGGGTTTCTGCGATAATACAATACTTGTTATATTGTAGAGTAGTAATAGAGTGCAATAGGCTTTCTGTCTATTTATGTTTTTGTTTTTTATAACACATACACCAACTTACCTCTTATATTTTGGCGGACTCCGGGGGTTACCATGGTGATTTTCTTTTCGTAAGGGTCTCTGCAGATTGAATTAAAATATGCCAAATTTATATCAACTCTACAAACTGCACAGTTCACAGTGTTCTGTTAGATGTGCTTTTAACTTAAACTAGCAGCAATTACAGTTTGGTTTATGGTTGTATGGTGTAATGAAGAAATATGATATCATTGTTTGTTTATTTTGGCACACATGTGATGTCTGTGTTTATTCACCTTTTGCATGCACTGACGGGGTTGTGTTGTAAACCTCTGGTAACCTAAAGAATACAGTTCTAAACCCCAGAAGAGTTGATCCGTCACCACTGCATCCTTGATCAACCTCAGGTTACTCCAGCACTGAACCTAAAGTGTTCAGAAATGTCTGTTCAGCACACCGTGGCCTATAATACTTGCAGAAAGCCATCTATTAGCCTCCCCATTCATCTCATTGGAGGTCACTCACTGTCAAACGCAGCCCCAGAACTATGCAACTCTCACCCGTCGTCTTTGCTCGGTTCCTGATCTCACACTCTTAAAAATAAACGTGCTAAAAAGGAGCTTTGCAGCAGTTGCATAGAATAAGTATTTCTGTGCCACAGTCGGGAGAAGTTATCTGAAGAACATTTTAAGAATCATTTGTGCATTTGAAAAGTTCAAGGGACGTTAAAGGTTCTTTATGGAACCAGTACAGAACCTTTATTTGTCACTAAAAGCCAAGAGACTGATCATTCTGAAGCTGCAAGAAAATACCATAATTTCAGCACTAACTAAAGACTGTCCTGAGCTGTGGAGCCTTTCAAAAATATCAGTCGCTGGCAGATCATTTCTAATAGAAGAACAAAATATTTGTAATTGGGATTTACATCTATCAGTAGTGGCTAACTGGATTACACCAACCAGCCAAATCTTGAACCCTTGGGTTAGGATTATTGGTGGTCATGATGGTTGATCAGCTAGTTGTCTAGCAGCAGTCAATTAGTGAGGGCGACTAGTTGAGATTTTATTTCAAACCTTTGTGCTTTAATTTGCATGCTGACAGCATTCTTTTGATTAGCTGAAGAGAAGAGAGAAGTTGCATCTTATTAAGTGGATCTGATTTTAAAGCAGTACATCTACAGCCAACTACACGTTTAGATGGACATTTCTGGCACCTGCATATTTCCAGCCAGTTTTTAAAGAACGTGTCAAGTTAAACATTGTCCAACTTTGAAAAACGGCCATGTATTGATCTCAGAGTAGGTTTTTCCTTTTAACCCGTTTCATGTTAATGTTCTCTAGGAAGCGCATCTTCGTAGGGGATCGGGTTAATCATAAACCTGACTAATTATTACAGAGTTTAGTAAAGACTGATAATGTGTTCAAGTCATGTCGAAAAGATTGTATAACAGTGAAATGCACACGAATGCAATTATGATGGAAATTCTGGATTGTCTTTGAACCCAGAAAAAAATGGATGGCTGGATGCAGCTTCTTGTACATTTGGTAAATTTGTTGATATGTAACATTTGTTTATTCATTTACAATAAACGTTGCATGTACAAAATATGATAGCGTTGTACGATCACACTAGAAATAATGGTTCCATTTACAACATCTTCAGAAGCTGAGTAAAAACACAAAGCAAAAACACTTAATGCACAGTTTTTTCAATCATCACTTTGTAGCAGAATTGAAAAATCTTGCTGTTTTTGTAGAGTAGCTACATTGTCATCTTGCTTCGAGCAACATGTTTTGAATACATTTGACGTCGTAATTACAACTTCCAAACTCCTAAATACAAACTTCCCAGAAGTACTTGAGAAAACCATGATTAGCGACTAACCCATTGCTTATTTTTTTGCATCCCTGGAATTAAATGGATGGTTTGTAAACATTGTCTAACCATTATTCCTGTTTCTGAGTTATTTTCATCAGTCAAAGCAGTTCAGTCCAACTTCACGTTCCCCTGTCATGCTCCTCCTCTTTTCTTTTTCAAACTGTGGATTTCCTTACAATAAAGAGCATCTGTAAACTCATTCATAAAGTTCAATCAAACTTTAAAAACATCATAAGAGCCCTCCACCCTGGCTCAAAAACTCACACGTTGCATAAAGACTACTGGCCCTGAGGGAAACAAAAGAGGACGTGATTACAGCTATTGAGAGTGACAGCTTTGCTTACTCCCTCAGAGTTTTTTGGGTGTGTAGAGAAAGCAAGACTGTTCAGAATTATATAATGGAGGAGTGATTATGCAACGACCGTGTGCTGCTCGTTTAATGCTCATGCTGTGACAGAGACACAGGGCAGCCTGACCACTGAATATGGAGTTGCCATGTGCTGCGCTGCATATGGTTATTGTTGTTTTTCTTTTCTACGCCTTTACAGACCACACTGAAGCCTGTGATTTCTTTTTTTTTTTGGTTTGACAGCATGTATGTTTGAGATGGCATGCCATCTAAACTTTTTTTAGTTAACATGTTTCTTTTGGCTTGTTAAAATGTTATTTGAGACTTAGAATACTAGCATCAGCAGTTTTTTAAATAGTAAAGGCAATTACTACTACTACTACAGCTGCTCATATTTGGGGTTAGGCATGCAAACGCAGATACGAATGCTTGACCAACACATTATAAATGTGCAGTGGCATACTTTAAGGCAACATTTTACTGTTGTAGTTACCAACAGTTTTTGTGGAAATCATACTGTGACGAGTGGGGCGGGGCCGAGGGACATGGGAGCGAGGCCGGGGGAGTGATTGGAGATGAACTACACCTGTTCGTCCCACCGGTCTCGAGGCCCATGGAGGAGATGGAAGGATATAAAACTGGAGCGACGACAGTGAAGGACGAGAGAGGACCAGGCCTGGGCTTTTAGTTGTGTTTTGGTTTTTATTTTATGCGCACCAGTCGTCTGTGAGGGGCTGGTGCGCTGTTTTGTGTTTATTTTGTTATTAAAATGTTTTTGATTGTCCGCCGGTTCCCGCCTCCTTCTTCCGGATGAATATGAAGGTTTTATCATTACAGTGGTGCCGAAACCCGGGAGAAGGAGGGACGCGCTGCTGAAGATCCCTCGCCGCTGTGGTGAATCCGCGGTGCCATCGAGCTGGCGAGGAGTGTGCCGCCATGGATGCTCGAGGCGGTGGACTGGAGCGAGTTGCCGGGGACGGGCGAGCTCGCTGCCGACCGCCCACGATAGGGAGGGACGGCTGCCATCCGTGAGGGAGCGGAGGAGTCGGCGCCGTTCGCCAGGGGGCCGGAGCCTGCTGCCTCCGTGAAGGTATCCGGAGGAGCAGGGAACGGGGGACTCCTGCCGGCTGCCCAAAACCGGAGGAGCCGTCGCCGTCCACCGGGCGGCGGAGGAGTGTCGTGCCGTCCGCCGAGGGCCGTCCAGTGCCACCGCCAGGCACCGCGGAGGAGATCACCCAGCTGGTGGAGGGCCGAGCAGCGGTGCGTCTGGGAACCGGAATTTTTTTTTTTTTTTTTTTCCTCTCTCCCCTCTCTCGTCTCTGTCGCTCCTCCTTCCATCTCCTTTTCTCTCGCCTCGCCTGTCCTACCCCCAGGTTCCCGCAGGTCCCCGGGAGCGGCCCCCCCGGAGGGAGGGGGGGGGGGGGAGTAGAGCGCAGTCTCGGGAGTACCCCCCGGCCTGCGAGGGGCGATGGGGGTATGTGACGAGTGGGGCGGGGCCGAGGGACATGGGAGCGAGGCCGGGGGAGTGATTGGAGATGAACTACACCTGTTCGTCCCACCGGTCTCGAGGCCCATGGAGGAGATGGAAGGATATAAAACTGGAGCGACGACAGTGAAGGACGAGAGAGGACCAGGCCTGGGCTTTTAGTTGTGTTTTGGTTTTTATTTTATGCGCACCAGTCGTCTGTGAGGGGCTGGTGCGCTGTTTTGTGTTTATTTTGTTATTAAAATGTTTTTGATTGTCCGCCGGTTCCCGCCTCCTTCTTCCGGATGAATATGAAGGTTTTATCATTACACATACCTTGTTCTGTCGGATCTTACTAACATTTTTCAATTGCTTTATGGCGAAAATCTTCTATTTTAAGAGACTTTTATTGACTTATTGAAACGCAGTAATGCGGGTCTACCAAGGCATTTCTTTTTCTATTTTTTCCCCTTTGATAGGTTGTACTACCCTGACATTCTGTGCCCTAAAAAAATCTAAATGAATTGAATAAGCGTCATGTCACTGACACAAAGATTAGACATATATGGTGGTTACATTTATCTTAAAGGTGTAGTTCACCTAAAAATGATAATAATAAAAATAAGTGTTTTTGTCCATGCAATTAATCCAGTGTTGTTTTGAACCCCACTGACTTGGGCCAAACAGTTCAAAATACAGTACCGTTCAATAGTTTGGGTTTCAGTAATATGTTTTATTGTGTCACATGATCCTTCAGAAATGATTCTTCTTTGCTTATTTGCTGCCCTAGGAACTTTTTGTTTTGTTTTGTTTTTTTAGCATTATTGAAAAATGGTTGTGCTGCTATTTTTATTTTGGAAATGGTGCTACATTTTAGGATTCTTTAAATGAAAATAAAGATTTTCTTTTTTAAATAGATTTCTTATAGTCTTAATATGTTTTTATAAGACTTGTCTTTTATAAGACATTTAAAGACATTATTTGTTGTACTTCCAAGCTGAATAAAAATAATGAATTCCTTTAAAAAACTTTTGAACAGTACCATATCTTTTTTGTGTGTTCCACAGATGACATGTGGATGGCTAAATGATAACAGAATTTACAGCATTGGGTGAAATATCCCTTTAAGCATGAATAATCCACCTGTAACCTTTCCTTGAGAAGGAATTGTTTGAAAGGTGAAAAGAGTCTTTATTTGATCACAAAAGGCTTGCTGTCAGAGCTTCATAGTGGGCTTCTGTTCTCAGCATTACTTTCTCCCTCTTGCTGCTTTGCTCATACACTGTACTTGGCTGATGTATTAACAGTACTTTATTTCTTGCCCACTGCTTTTTCAGGTTTTGGTCTGCTTGTGCCACTCCGGTCTTCTCAGCTTTCTAAACCACAGCATCAGCAGGGCCTCTGCTTTCCCAGAAACTGAGCTCCACGCGACCAAAACTGACTTTGTTACCCTGAAAAGACTCTGGAAACTTAACAGCGAAACACCGGAAGGCAATTTATAAGGCGAAATAGATTTTCCATTTCTCTGGCCTTCCGTGTCCATTACCAAACGGAGAGCTGAAGTCTGTTGAATTTGATGACGTAATTGTTGGAGAAGCACAGATTTCTGGTTGATTGTGGTTCCCTCAGACGTCTGGCTGTCACCTACCCCGACTGTAGCACTACTGAAAGAGAGGATTCTGGGATAGGTTCATGCCGCGGTTGCGCCACTGTATGGGGGTGTAAGGGAGGAGCAGGACTCTTGTGGGACGCTGGTGGAGTTCTGGCTGGTGGAGATCATGGGAAAAGAGCAGGACCTTCTGCAAGCGGTCAAGAATGGAGATCTAGCTACTACGCAGAAACTGCTGGCCAAGGTCAAAGCCAGCAAAAGCAGTGAGTAACAATACATTACCTCTCTGTCCTATCACTGCATTTGACATCATGTGTATCCATGAAGATCTTTGCTTTTGCAGGCCATCATTGGCAATTGTTCTACCACCTTGGTGCTAAAGGGTCCTCTGTGTGAACAAGTTAGAACTGAAGATCCTGTTATTTATATACCCATGACTAGAGCTGGGTGATGTCCCTAAAACAATTCTCAGTATGCATGTATTTCTCTTAAATGATATACATTGGTGCTCGTGGCTGTATAGGTTCAGCGTATCTTTCCACATTTTCTCCATGAGTCGTGAGGGACATTCTGCAAGATGGATTTTAAGAAATAGCTCACACATTAATCTGAAATTTGTCATGATTTATTCACCGTAAAGTCATTCTAAACCTGTATGACTTTCTTCTTCCATAAAACACAAAAGAAGATATTTAGTAGTATGTTCATGCTGCTCTTTATTTCATACCGTAAAAGTTAATGGTGTTCAGCAGCATTAAAGATCCACAAATGACCAGAAAAGCAATATAAACGTAGTCCATATTGCTTGTACACTATATTCCACGTTTTCTTGAGCAATACAATAGCTTCAACTGAGGAACAGACTTAAATATTTAGACTACTGTGTGCTAAAATTTTCCTGTTTTGCTCCACGGAAGAAATAAGTTCATGCTCGTTTGGAATAATGGTAAGTCAATGAGGCCTTTGGGTTAACTTTCCCTTTAAATATGGGTAAGCCTGTTAATTGATTGTTCAAAGCATGATCAGATGACCAGATTAGCCACAATATTTAATTAACAAACATGCAATGCATGGCGATATGAAGAACTTCGAATTCTGTGGAAATCTGTGGCAGTTTCTGCAGAATTGTTGCAGAATTCATGCAGACATATTCAATACAAATAAAGTCATTAGAAACTTTGATCAACCACATTGCCATTATTTACTTACACAGAGCCAGTTTACTTTTCATTTCATTGGCTGATGATAAGAGCTTATTTCAGAAGGTCAAAGTTCAGAACTGCTTGTCTGCTCAACGGTGATCAATGGCGACTGTTGTTTTGGTTAAGCTATCTCTGTGCACTTTAGCTTTCTAATGGTCTAACATGAATGAAGTGCTTGGAGGACCCCACTGAGGCCTGTTTTCCCAGTCCCACCAGTTAGTCTTTGCTGAAAGTGTTTTGTTTCTCCAGGTTTGTGATCTCTTTAAGAGCAGTGTCCTGAACTGGGTCCTGATAACATAAACAGACTCTGTGTTTACGTTGTGTTTTTCTCTCTTTATGGCAGTACATTGAGAGTAAGCTGTAGGCATGCAACTCCAGAATGAAGACCCCATGTTTTCTGTGATGTGGTGCGGTGGGAGTCTGGAGAGGCTAAAAGATGCTCTGCCCCAATAAGACCTCCCAAACTGCCAGGCGTCTTTTCTCTGTCCGAGTCTGCTGTGATAACATATAAAGACAGTTGTAAAAGCAATATGCCTCTAAAAGCTGTATATTACAGTGGTTTTAAGTGTTGTTATGCACAATGTTATTATACAGAGTGGCGTATTGTTTTTTTAAATGTAAAAAAAGTTCAGCGATAGTTAAAATTGAATTGAATAATATACAGTACTGTTAAAAAGTTTGGGGTCAGCAAGTCCCCCCCCCCCCTTTTTTTTTGAAAGCAATTCATATTTTAATTCAGCAAGAACATAACGTTTATAATGTTTCAACATATGTCTACTTTAAATAAATGTTTTTTTATAACTATCTATTCATCAAAGAATCCTAAAGAAATCTATCAGGGTTTCCTTTAAAATTTTAAGCAGATAAACTGTTTTCAACAAGAAAAACAAGAAATGTTTCTTCAGCGTCAAATCAGCATATTAGAATGACTTCTGAAGAATCATATGACACTTGATGCTGATAATTCAGCTTTGATCACATGAATAAATTACATTTGAACATATATATTCAAATAGAAATGGGTTATTTTAAAGTGTAGTAATGTTAGCAACATTATCATTTTTACTGTGTTATTGATCACATGAATGTATCTTTATTGAGCATGAGAGACTTTAAATATACATACCAACCACAAACCTTTCAATGTAGTGTATGTTATAATTATAATAATATAGGATTTAAATTGAATGTAATATTAAATAAATAGTAATCTAAAAGTTGAATTAACTTATTTACTGCACTTATTTACCTTTTTATCTATAGGCTACATCATTGAGACAGTTGTGTTGGCAGAAAAAACTCTCAGGCTAATTGTGTACCTTCACACCTGGAACAACCTTATTCCCTAAATATACTTTGCACCTTGCAGGTGACCTTTTCACATGTTCGGGAAGGTGCTTGTAATTATCCACTAGAACACAGGGGACTTTGTCTTTTGAAGTTTGTGTCCTCTTGTTGGGCAGGTGTCTGTAGTTATCTCAGATTGGCTGTGTCCAATCTTGCATCTTGAATGAACATCACAGTGTTTTTTATTTTCTCTACACATCCTGAACTTGCCATTTGAACACCTGGTCACCAAGTCTTCTTCCTTGGGCTTTTGTTTGTGCTTAAGCTTCAGGGTTTGATTTCCAAGGCCGGCGAGAGTTCAGTTTGATAACCCAGCACCACCTCAGCTATTCTTTACCCAAGTGTGTGTAAACATGCACAGATAACGCAGCCACATCAAGAGAGGACGAGGTCGTGACTCGATCTTGTGTATAACCTCTTCTTTTGTCTTTTCAGACCAGAATCAACTCCTGGCCTATTGTGTGAGTGGCACGCAGGCTGAGTAATTGCGCCATAATGTCATCTTTAGTGCGCTAAGGATCATAAACGCTTTCATACAGTCATTAACACGCGGTGGGCTTTTGTGGCCCTCATGCTTTAGGCTGCAGGAGACCCAGCCAGCTGACTAGCCTACCCAGCATGCCTCCGCCCCACGTCCCTGCCGCATTGTCTCAGTCCCTGAGGGCCTGCGCCGCAGTCTGTCAGATTACCCACGATCCTTTGTTCGCACTCGCAGCTTTACTAATTCATCACCTTGTGCTTGGTACACGTGCTCATCAAGGCTTGTCAACAAAAACAACACCCTCTATTGCATCCAAGCATCCGTTGCTCTGCTCCCCTTGACATCTGCCAGCGCAGGTTTGCTTTCTCCCCAGACTCTCATAAATCACGATGAAGACCCAGATGGTGGTCATACAGATTATAGGCTATAGAGAGACCCCGGCACATGGGCACTTCTTATCATGTGCTGTTCTTATCATGACCTAATTTAGGCTACGTTTACACGACAATGATGTAGTCAAAAACGGAAAAGTTTTCCCATGTGCTTTTAATAAGTTTCATGTATACATGATAACGTTTTCAAAATAATTCGCGATTACACATTTCCGCGTAAACAGCCCAAAACTCTGTATTGGGTATGCCAGGTCAGTAGTTGGCGCAGTCACCTTGTTAGTGAACAGTACCTGTAGAGAAGTGACGATTATTTGATGCATCACCACTGTTGGTTGTAATATTTTTGAAGTCAATCCACACTTTGCTGAAGAAGCTTTAACAAACTCTTGAGCAGCAACAACAGTGCCATCTAATCTACCATTGTTGTGTATGTTTGTTCGCACTTGCCTTTAAAATCGACACGTACTGCGCATGTCTACATACCTAACACGTACTAAACACGCACATGACGTCACCGTTTTCAAAGATTTCCGTTCTGGATGTTTACATGGAAACAATATTGGTGGTGTTTTCAAAAACTTGCACTTTGAAACCCGTTTTCAAAAATATGCGTTTTCAGTCCCAAAAACGCAGTTGTGTAAACGAACAAAATACATAAAAATACATAAAAAGTTTCCAGTCTTTGGCTGAAAACATTGTCATGTTAACAGCCCCTTAGATCTACGTGTTTATATCTAGTAAAAGGCTGTGGAAAGTTCTCCTGGTGAGTCAGGAGCACATCCGATATACGCCTACTGCTGACTGTGGATTTTGCTGGATGGATTTTTTTTGCTCCCTGACCTTTTTCCTTTCCACCGTTTCAGTGACAGATGGAGGTTTGATGTTGGTAGGATTGTACAGTAATTTGTTTGTGTGTGGGATAATGCTTTGTGTTAAATCTGTGGTGTAATCCTCTGTTATTTCAGATTGTATCCCAGATGTTTGATCCTTTAAGTCCTGTTGTTTTTAGTGCTGGGATGTTTGTTGGCATATATGCTGTTCAAGGGAACTAGATGCAACAAAATGAAGCGACAAACAATAAAGTTTTTTTTTATTATTGTTGTAGCCTGCTGTGACTGACAGGCTGCTTCAACTGCAATGTCTCCACCCAGAGTGAAATTTCATCCAAAATCCTGTTGTACGTGCAGAATTTCCTCTGTCAGTGTAGAAAAAATGTGTCACATCCAGTTAGTCCACAGTTTATGTACATTGCTGTTCAAAAGTGGGTTCAGTAAGATTTAAAAAAAAAAAAAAAAAAAAAAGGAAATTTGCAGTATATAAAAGCAGTATATTTTAATGATTTCTGAGGGATCATGTGACACTGAAGACTGGTCTATGTATGGTGAAGTAATGATGCTAAAATTTCAGCTTTGCATCAGATTTTACATTTTACAATATATTCACATAGAAAACTGTTAGTTTAATAAAAAATAAATAAAATCCCATATTTACTGTATTTTTAATCAAATGAATTCAGCTTTAAATTTTTTTTTACAAAGTCTTATGTTCACACTATATTTTAAGGTCCAAGTTCTCACCATTAACAAACCATTAACTACAACTTTTAACTCGATAAACTCCTGATTTGCTGTTTATTAATAGTTAGTAAAGTAGTTGTTAAGTTTAGGTATAGGGTAGGATTAGTGATGTAGAATATGGTCATGAATAATATGTGCTTTATATGTACTACTAAACAGCCAATATGATAATAAAAGTCATGCTAGTTAATAGTGAGAATTGGTCCCCATCCACTTTATTCCTCATGTAAAAATGGGCATGGCCATTTGTCAATTTTATGGGTTTTGCTTCGGGTCTCATTTGCTTCCAACAATTTTTAGCTGAACAAAACTGCTCAAAAGTAGTGAAAATTGGTGTCTTCCCATATTATTTTAGTGTATTATCTTACTTATGAACACAATGGTTTGTAATGCAAACAGTTTTACCATTTACTGCATGTTGTTATTCTTCTCGTTATTTCCCATAAAATCTTACCCATAGGCTTACTTCCACGTTTAGGAATAAGGTGGATACTAAAATGTTACCAGTTTTACAGATCCCAAACTTTTGAACAGTTGTGTGTGCAATAGATCAGTTGGTCCCAACCCTGGTCCTGGAGGCACCCCAACACTGCACATTTTGCATTCTTTCTCATTCTGTCTCCTTTCTCTGACACACCAATTTCAGGTCTTGGAGTCTCTACAAATGAGCCGATGAGCTGAATCAGGTGTGTTTGATTAAGGACACATTCAAAACTTGCAGTGTTGGGGTGCTTCCAGGACCAGGATTGGGAAGCACTTCATTAGATTAAACACTGTGCTAAAATTGTTTATGGCGACATAAATACACTTTGAAATGAATTACACCGGCTCAGCAATATGAATAACAATAATCAACAATTGTGTCAATGCATAAACAACAGCAAAAGTATAATTTACAGTCCTTATAGTTTGAGAGTTAGGTTTCTGAATGTTTCTTTAACTTCTTTGGTTTTGTGCTCTTGGCACTCCACACAAAACACATTGTAGTCAACACAAAGCATGTTTATCCTCGTTCCAGAGAATGAACTGAGATGTAGTGCCATTGTGATGTATTTAATTCAATGGATTAACCAAAAATATCTATTATCTTAGGGTTATTCAATATAACCAATTGTCTTTTTAATTTCCTCATAGTTTTTATTACAGAATAAGATCTTGGTCATACCACCCACTGCTAACCTCCAGCACCTTGCATTCAGGGTGCAGACAATTCATCAAGCTCCCCATCAGTGTTTAATACTCATTTCAATGAATGTGGTTTTCATCATTTCTACCAGATGGGGTGCACGTTTGTGTGTCTCAAAGAGTCGGTGGTGGATTCTCAGTTTGTAATGACGGTGCTCTACATCAGAGTCACAGATGATTTCATTTGATCCTCTGAAAGAGCCACTGTAGTGGTTTTTCATTCATTAGTTAGTGGTTTAACTGCATGTTTATGAGATGCTCCTTAATATCAAACATCCCCCACCACGACTAATGGCAGCAGGGGAAACTAATGAGATTTTCTCATTTTGGTAGGGGGCCACATATTGAAGGGGACGTGTTAAAACCTCTTGTGACAGACTGTGAAATTCAGTCTCTGTACGGCAGTTGTCTGTCGAGTCTGCCACTTGCCTGTTAAATTCTTAATTGGCTCGCTAAAGAGAAACATCTTGAGAGCATGTCAGGTGCTGTTCAGAAGAAGAGAAATATCCCTATGTGATGGTCTAAAAAAAATAGTGACCCTGTTGTGACCTCCACATGAAACGTTTCATATCACATTCTGAGAACAGTAAATCAGCATTCAAGCTAAAAATGTGCATGGCTGAAATCTTCCTGTTTGTGTGTATTTGACCCACACACTGTTTATTTTCTGTTGGGTCTTATCGCCTTATCCTGCATTTGTTGTGTCCATCAGAGTCTTTGGCGTGTCACAGATAAGCTTTGAGATTTCTGCAATTATTTTCTGCCTCTGAATGAGTATACAAACGTTATCTATCTGACACAGATGACTTGTACTCGGAAGAGTACTGCAGTCATGCCTGAGGCCAGAATAATGCTGAATAAATCAGAGAACAGTGTGTGCCTCAATCTCTACTCTGGTGTAGATTTGACAAACAGCTTGTCTGTTTTTTTTTTTTTTCTGGCTGTATTTAGGAATGGAAAGTTACTAAAAGTGCACACAGCTCTGAAGTAAGATCCCAGCAGAGCTCCGTAAAACTGCAGTCAATTAATGCCTGAGTTAATGTGTGAATTCTCCACGTTTCTTTTCCACACAGGAATGCAGGAGCAGAATCTGGTAGTTAGTGTAGAAAGAGGGTCAATATTACCTCAGAACACTGTATGCAGTGACTTATGAGCCGCAGCTGCTTTGAGCTGGAGCTTAATAGTATTTCACAGATATTTCTCTGGCATTCCCACTTCTCTGAGCGTGCCAACCATTGTCCAGGCTGCGACATAATACCCCAAACTTTGAATGAGAGGGAAAAAATGCACAAGAATAGGAGAGATGATGTCAGTTAGAGGGAATGTACGCCCCACAGCGCTCTCTGTTTCCTCTAATGGCGTTTGAATTAATGCGTTCAACAGGTACTGCAAGACTTTCTGTGTTGAGACAGCCTTGGAGCTGTAGAGGATGGGGCTGTGAACTTAACAACACAATACTAGTGCACTGTGCAGCATGTTCTAGTAGAGACCAGTATGTTTTATCATTGACAGATGTCGGTACAATTAACTGTAATGTGATGCAGCAATGGCAATGTCATGATTGGAGAATAACTACAAAAATCAACATTAGTAATTGAGCTATCTGTTTTGTTATTCTGAAGTTTGTCCTTGAATTTGATTGGTTGAGACTGAGAGTTCCCAGAGTTCTGATGTAATATTCCAACAGCACTGAGACTTTTCACAATAGTTGATGGCAAGCAGTGAGCTTTATGACACCTACTGGTCTTTAAGAGTGAGTCATTGAATCATTGACTCAACCTATTCATTCAGTGTTTAGGCCACGCTAATACTCAAACAACACCCGTCTTGTGATTTTGTTTGATTTTTGCGACAGTAGCTGTTTTCAAAAGCTTTTCCTGGTGAGTAGGTTTCTTGCATGACATTATATTATATAACATACATCTTTTTGTAACATTGTATTTATAGCTTTACAGGGGAGTGAACTGAAGTAACTTAAAAGCATTGAGAAAGTATTCGTTGCATTAAATATATATATTTTTTTAATGACCATTTAACATAGTTTTTCTAGTGATACACAAAATCACATTCTAATATTTACTTTATACTATACTTTATAAAATATAAAATTTGGTTAAATGCTGCTCATTATAAATTCCAACTGTCTAGTGATGCTTAGTATAAAATTATATTTTGAAATGCTATTTAATTCCTCTTATTCTAATATAGTATCCTTTTATTCAGAAAAGGACCCCTCCTTCAAACAAGCTCTGTAAGTTTGGCCTGAAATCCTAAAAAGGTTTATTTGAATTTCAAAACCCCTCTAGCATAGAGCTGACCTCAAAGCTAATAGATGTGGACTTAAAGCCACAAAACACTAATTTTGTTTTTATGGGCTCTTTAAAGTGTCTTATTCCGGAGAAATGGAAATGCTCCAGCTCTTTTTAAATGGTGATGAAAGGACTTGAGCCAAAGCACAGATAGAACAGGAGAACAACTCTAGGCATCGCTGGTGCTGTTAATCTGTCACCTTATCTCCTGCAGCGCCTGCGTATCTCAAACGATACGGTCAATCACATGCCAGCGGCACGTGATCTCAGTGGAATAGAGTGGGAGTGGATTCTGGGGAAACCGATGAAAGTTTGGGTTAGGAGGAAAAAGGCTTTACTGAACAAAGCATGGGGTGTGAATTTCCTTTTCGTCCTGAGAACAAAATGTGTAGCATGTTCCTGTGTGTGTGTGTGTGTGTGTGTGGTGTTGAATAAGTACTTCTTTTGGCCAGAAAAAAAAGTATTATAGAAGTATTTTAACCCAAAATAAATCAAAAGAAAGAAGAAAAAAAGTTATTTCTTGTGTTACTGTAATACAATGTTTTTTTTTTTAAATAATACACATTAATACATTAAATGAAGTTTAAATGTAAATATGTACATTATAAACACAGTATCTTTATAATCATTTTAATAGATTTTTTTGTTGCAGTAAATAGAAACAAGAATTTCAACTTTGCTGAAAATGTGCTTATTTGTCATGAAAATGTCAAAATAGTAGCCAAAACTCTGATAAATGGAAGTTTTCTGAGTTGAAATCATGATAAGCTATCATCAGTACACCCTAGTTGAAGACACCTTAGCCCCAGGTTACTCTTGGAGGAATAAACCAGTAATAAGTATACTGTTAGTCAAGCTTAATGACTACTGGCAAGACATGCTTATAAACCACCTCCACATCATCATGTACCACACTGTCAGCAGTTCTTGGTCTCTTCCTACATCTGTGTGGTCACCTGAGCTGAAATGACAGAATGATTGTTCTGCAGAGTCAACAGTCCGTTAATGCTGGATTGAGAGAAGTAACACACAAACAGGCCTGCTGTAGTTTTACTCATGCTCAACATTGGAGCTTTGACTATTTGCCTTTTACATGTGTATCACTCACACCCACATTAAGAGCACGGATCATTTGCATGTTACATAGCCTCTGCCATCATCTTGCTTTGCATTGCACCCTATTAACACTCAATATGGTTTCAAAACCTAAAGCAGTGGCTGTAAGTGAAGTTTCAAAACGATAACTGCGTTGTTAACTTTTGGCAGAAATCTGAGGGACTGCATTGCACATCTTTTGAAATACCACAGTTCTTGACATAAGCTCAATGAAGCTTCAGCCAATTGAAGATAAATCATTTCACTTTAATGCTTTATTTAGAAACTGATTCTAGATCAGTTGTTTTCTGTATACAAATGCAATACATGTTGCAGATTCAAGATGAGTTGCTTAATTTGGATTGCTATTTTAAGGTTATTCTCACATGCCACCACCGCAATATTCCTTAGTGTATGTGCTGGTTGTAGTGGAAAAAACCCATGGCTGAAACAGATGTTTCCCTCTTGTTGAATAATCTTTCCCTCTCCTGTTGTTGTTCTTAAAACATAATAGGAAGCGGTGGGAGGAAATTACCACTTGTTTTAATCCTAGTTGAAATGCATTCCCCTAGTGGGCACTGGCACAACCTTGCCCCAATGACCTGGATCGTGGTTTGTGCCATTACAAATATTAATGAAAGCAAAGTTCAGCCCTTCTAAAATTCTGTATTCAACATTCTTATGCAAGGCGTTTGTTTGGAAAAGCAGCTGTGACGTTTTCGTGTAATTTAAAATGACAGCCTCTTATTTTTCTCCGTTTTGACATGCTGCACTTTAAAGCTATAGTTTGTTTTATTACTAGCTTCATAACCTGTTTGCACTTTACTCATCAAATTGTAGTTTTTGAGCTCTTGCACACATATAATTAAAGCGACCTCTTGTCATGAAGCAGTTGAGAAGTTTTTCCTCATTTGGAATGGCAAGAAAATTTCCTTTACTCAGTGCTATTTTCTCGTCAAATGTAATGGGTCTACTCTTCTGAAACGTGCAAAAACACTTCATCCGCAGCCCCAGACAAAATCTGTGAACTATTTTCCACATTTTCCATGCTGATTTTTGCGGAAAATCTGCCTAATGGATTTATCAATGGAACACTGTGTAAAAAGAACTTACAGCGGTTTAAGTCATTCATTTTTTAAATGTAATTGCTATTTTTTGGGTGATGCACCAATCCTGTACTTGGATTAAAGGGATAAAGGTTTACCCAAAAATGAAATGTTGTTCCAAACCAATAAAACTTGAAGTCATGTTCAAAACACACATGAAGATATTTTTTAATTCATCTAAAAATCAATTCCAACAAATCTTTCCTCAGAAAGTTCATTAAGACTTTTTAAAAGTAATCCATATGAATTAAACAATTTAATCCATGGCTTCTGAAAAGACAATCACTTCATATACTGGACAGGTTGAGTTAAGTCTTTCATTCACATATGAACATAAGTGTACATAGATAGAGAACATCAAATATGGTAAACAAAAGCTTCAAAATGCATTGTTTGACGTGCAAGAACCAATATGGTTTGTTCTCACATGCTACTGTATGCGAACATGTTTTTTTCTGCATGTCAAGTAAGTACAGTTACGATGCTGTTGACCACATTAAATGGGGTTTGGAATGATGGGAGGGTGAGTAATTGATGACAGAATATTCATTTATGGGTGCATTATCCCTTTTAGGGCAGTCAAGATATTAGACTTTTCATATCATAGTTATTGTGGCCATAAGAAATCACAATGTTGATATATTGTGATATCTATAGAAACCTTGGGGGGAAAGATATCAGTCAAATAATTTTTAACTTTTTCACCCAACAAACATAAGGATACTGATAAATGCAGGGCACAAGACTCTAGCTTTCTCCGTCTTCTTTGAAGTTCCTATGAAATAACATGAGAGAAAATACTATCAAGTTCTGTACAATACTGTACAATACTGTACAATAAGATGACATTTGTTAACATTAATGTATTAACTAACATGAATGAACAATGAACAATACATGTATTACACAATTTATTGATCTTCATTAATGTACACAAAAATATAATCATTCATTGTTCATGTAAGTTCACAGTGCATTAATGTTTACAAACACAACTTGCGATTTTAATAATGCATAAGTAAATGCTGAAATTAACATGATCTAAGATTAATAAATGCTGTGGAAATATTGTTCACAATCATTTATGTTATATATGTTAACTAATGTAATTAACTGATGTTAACTAATGAACCTTATTGAAGAATGAGCGCAGGCATTAAGTGCATGGCACTGCGACCAACTTAAAGGGTTAGTTCGCCCAATTTGCAAAATTATGTCATTAATAACTCACCCTCATGTTGTTCCAAACCCGTAAGACCTCCGTTTATCTTCGGAACACATATTAAGATATTTTAGATTTAGTCCGAGAGCTCTCAGTCCCTCCATTGAAGCTGTGTGTACGGTCTACTGTCCATGTCCAGAAAGGTAAGAAAAACATCATCAAAGTAGTCCATGTGACATCAGAGGGTCAGTTAGAATTTTTTGAAGCATCGAAAATACATTTTGGTCCAAAACTAGCAAAAACTACGACTTTATTCAGCATTGTCTTCTCTTCTGTGTCTGTTGTGAGAGAGTTCAAAACAAAGCAGTTTGTGATATCCGGTTCGTGAACGAATCATTCGATGTAACCGGATCTTTTTGAAACAGTTCACCAAATCGAACTGAATAGTTTTAAACGGTTCGCGTCTCCAATACGCATTAATCCACAAATGACTTAAGCTGTTAACTTTTTTAATGTGACTGACACTTCCTCTGAGTTCAAACAAACCAATATCCCGGAGTAATTCATTTACTCAAACAGTACACTGACTGAACTGAAGAGAGAACTGAAGATGAACACCGAGCTGAGCCAGATAATGACTCATTCACGAGACAAACTGCAGTGTTTTGAACTCTCTCACAACAGACACAGAAGAGAAGACAATGCTGAATAAAGTCGTAGTTTTTGCTAGTTTTGGACCAAAATGTATTTTCGATGCTTCAAAAAATTCTAACTGACCCTCTGATGTCACATGGACTACTTTGATGATGTTTTTCTTACCTTTCTGGACATGGATAGTATACCGTACACACAGCTTCATTGGAGGGACTGAGAGCTCTCGGACTAAATCTAAAATATCTTAAACTGTGTTCCAAAAATAAACTGAGGTCTCACGGGTTTGGAACAACATGAGGGTGAGTTATTAATGACATAATTTAGCAAATTGGGCGAACTAACCCTTTAACATTTTCAGAGTTTAATGTAGCAATGTGGTCGCTCATTTTTCAAGATTAGTTTTAATCGTGTAACTGTTAATAGATTTGAACAAAGAAATAAAGTGCTACTACGCACAGGCCATATTTATTGCAAATAACATGGTCAATGGTACTTATTAAAATAATCACCCTTTACTCAGAAAACTGCTGTTAACAGGTTATTGTAACGTTTCCCATTCTATGACTAGTAGAAACTCCTCAGAGTAGCTGTGTGCACTGCGTATTCTTCTTGTGTGACAGGTTTCAGTATTTACATGTGGTGTTATCATAAGACCACTGTTTATTTTAAATATTGCGGTTATCGCTAATACCGGTATATCGTCACACACTAAATGAACACAATATCGATAATTGTTGCTTTGAATATCACTTTCCATCAATATCGCGACACCCCTAATCCCTTTATTTGATGAAAATAGACTGTAATCTGCATGTGCTCCATGCTGTTCTGTTCTCTACTACACATACTCAAGAATATTGTGTACACTCAATAACGTGCTCTGAGTCTGAACAGGCTTTATTGGTTATTTGCATAATCAAATTAGAGAATATATTTTAACACAAACACAAGGGGTGTGGAATGTTTAGAACTTTGTGAATGACAGCCATTCTAATTTTTGACAAATCAGCTTTCAGCATGCACAAAGACAGCATGCACAAAGACAGAGGACCTGCCCATCAGTGAATGTATGGTTGTTTAACCAGAAAAAAAAAAGTTTTGCTCTGCTGTGAGTCTCGGGGCCACCTCTCTGCTCTCCCCCGGCGGCTGGCCCTGCAGCTGCCAGACCCCGTCATTTGGCACGGAGATGAAAGCATGTCTCATGTTTGCTCTGTCCTCTGTGACACAGCCTGACCGCAGCACAGTCACAGATGTGACCATTAACTGAACCGCTGGCCCTGTGACGGCACGACTCCGCTGACACGACAGACACCCGGAGCTGGGAAATCTGTCATACGGACAGTTCGCACACCAGCGGACTTCCATTACTGATATATTAGCATGGGATTGGCTTCTTCCATTTCCAGAGATCATTTGTTATCAGACTTTAAAGGGAAACCAGGATTGGTTTCTTCAGGACATAAAAACATAGAATGTGTTTGGTTTGGATATGCATAGGCTTCCAGAGGCCTCAGATCCAGGCCTTGGCAGCAACAGTCAGCCACAATCTCTCTGTAGAGTGGCAGCACTCTTTGAAATGTTTTGTGACTTGCTGCCATTTCAAAAATGCAGCCTTGTGTTTAAAGTGAAGGCGTGGCAGAATGCGAATTCTGTTACTTTCCTCTTTGCATTCAGGACTTGATCTCAAGTATGGCTTTTGGTGAAATTGGATGCTACAGCTGTGCATTTGATCTTACACAGAAGGGCCGAAGATTGAAAACAAATTGAATCATCGTAAATTACATTGGCATTTGCACTAAAGAAGTTTGCAATAATGTGAATGGCTTCATTGAGAAGTCAATGATTATGCGGGACTTTGAGGACGCTGCTGGAACACAGTGCTTTTTCACTTGTTCAGTTTCAGAGAATGATCAGATGTTGAACTTTTACATTGTGTCGAAAAAGGCCAACGGTCATTTGATTTGTTTGTTTTGGCATTGGTTTGCCAGCATGGACTGAGTTTGAACGCTCTTCCACAAAACCATTGGAAGTTGTTGTTTCCTAAGCTTAGGCCTTTGGTGTTAAATCTAATCTTGTGCTTAACCTTTGCCCTCTGACCACTGAGATCATATCCATCATAAATTTACTGACCATTATAGGGATGTCACAGCCCTGTACTGATCTTCTCTTCTGCAGTGAATGAAATGACCCTAATCCTTCAAGACTTATGACATGCAAAATGAAAGCCAAGATGAAAGTTTGCTCTTTCGATGACAGTGACGGTAAAATCATCAGCTCAAATTGAACCCTATTAAGTTCCAAAACGTAATGAAATATGCTTTATTTTGTTTTATTGTAATTGTTCTTAAAATATCAAGAGTTTTTTTTTTGCTTTTGCAGCAGATCCATCCGTGTTGCATATATCCAGATCCATAAAGACCCGAATATGTCTTAAACATCTATTAAGTATACATATTATTCGGGGAGGCAAGAGAAACAATGCCTCCTGCTGTAGGTTTAACCACTGCTCGACAGTGACATTTTAGAAAAGTTGCAAGTTTTAGCAAGTGATTTATGCTTTTTAATATCATGTTTCGTAATATTTGTGTTGTTTTATTTTTCTACTGTGGGTTATTTCCTCATACATTTTTTGAGAAGGCGCTGCCTCCCTTGTCCCCTCAGAGGAAACGCTCCTTAAACTAACCAATGGTAAGTAGTAGCCCCTAGTGTGAACTTTCTGTCCCAGTTTAAATAAGAACTTCAGACTTTTTTGACTCTTTTCAAAGTACTCTGATGCATTTGCTCTGTCGTGTGTTTGAGTTGGCTGCACGTGTGACCACATGCTCCTCTGGGCCCATCTGAAACGATTATTTATTTACACGCTGTGATGCTTAACCCCGAGCAGGCAAGGGCATCCCAAACCTCAGCAGCGGGGAAGGGTGAACTCTGTACGCATCCTGCCTCTCTTTAAACTCAATTCGAATCTATCTTCTGTACCTCTCTCAATAATACGCTGAGCCCTCTTGATTCTTCCCAGACGTCACTGTTGACATTCCCAAGACTCCAGATTCAAGAAAAACAAGCCCTTGCCTCATAAAAAAAAAAAAAACATCTTAGTGTCCAAATTTTTTTTTTTTTTTTTTGGTACATTACAGAATAGTGCTAAATAGATGGTGGTTTAGAAAAAGTGTCATCTAGGGGTGACCAAAACAATGAGTTTAGGATTACGTTAGTGTTACAGGAAACACTGGAACTAACAAACAAACAGCTGCTTATCAGATCTGGCAAAAATAAAGTGTAGACACAAGTTTTCCTGACTGTAACCATTGGCGACTAGGTTTTAAATTATGGTTGCATATATTTGTTTTTGTCGCATTTGCAATCATTTTAGTTGCAGTCTGGAGGTTTGATTATAACTGCAATGCTTATGACCTACAATACTGGAAAGACAGATATTACACAGATGAAGACCTGCTTTATCTTCCATGTAGGACCTGTCTTCCCTGTTATCAGGGCTTCATCAGGGGTCTTGAGAACAGGCCGACATGAGTCTCTGCATTCCAGTGTGGAGAGCTTTAAGTGTGTAAAAGGTCTGCCATCTCTCCTAAACAATAATCACTGTGAGCTGGGTCAGTTTTTCACCTTTATCTCTGTTCACAGGCGTATTTTTGCCTGTTTTGCTTCAGTAATCATCTCATGGGAACTGCTGGGGTTAGTGTGTAGTAAAGTTATAGGTTTCTTTTTACCATATTTGTACATTTTCTAAATTTGTGTTTTATATTTTCCCTTTCTTTCTTGGGTTTATATGAGAGGAATCTTATCATTTTAAAGCATATAAAATGGAGTGCAGAGACATTTATGAGTGATGAGACAAACAAGCTTTTTAACAGAATCAGATCAAACTTCCTCAAGTTTGTCACAGGGATGGCCCCAGAGATGTCACAGTGACTTTTGTGTCATGAGTTGTGACACAGGTAACATCCATAGAAAAATCCAAGCCCTCAATAAAGCACCACAGCACATGTACTAACCACTAGGAGCAAAAGCGTTATTTGAATGACCTCTCTAGGAGATCTTCTCACCCTCTGCTTGGAGATGTGGAAGTGTTTTACTGGGGAGGACCGAACGAACACAATAGTCTAAGTGATCATACTTTTTGGAACAATGGTCTAGGGAAGGAAGTGCAATAAGGGGCCTATCCTTAGTCCTTGAAAGCTTGGCTGCTCTCGATGGGGCCTGTGTCAACAGTCCCCCCACCTAATCTCGCCAAGGGTCACACTTGCTTTTGCACCCTCTGTCCCCACTTGAACAATCCCTCCATCTGTGTGGAGTCCCGACCCCCCTCACCTCTGATTTGGGATGGCACAAACCGGAAAAGTGGCTCACAAAGGGAAGGGCATTCTTCCAGGCAGAAAACAACGTGTAAACAAAGAAGACCACCAAAGACATGGTAGGTGAACTGAGATGGGTTTGTCTTTGCCTGCTGGAGCAGAAGTGCGCTGCGCCACCCTGTCTCTCACTGTGGACACTGTGTGCGCTTTACAAATCCGTGTGGAGAGCCAGAGAGATGAGCCAAACAATGAAGATGGGTTGGAATTTGGTGTCATCACGTAACCTTAAACTGGTTAAAAGAAAGGGTTTGAAAGAGACCGTGCGTTTGCTCTGATCGGAGTCTAAGATTTCTGTCTGCAGATGTGGAAAAGAGCCCAGATGTTTAATGAAGTGCTGGAGGAAGTCTTGATGACAGGATATGGATGTTACCTAAAGTACAATCTAGGACTCTTTAGAGAAACCCTAATTCATGCTTCCTATGATCTCATGCTTCCTATGACATAATCCAGTAAGTGCTAAGTAAACAGTCAAAATGTGTACAAATGTGCTCCCAAAACTTAAATTTAAGTTCTTGTTTAGCATTTCATTTAATATATGTTGGGACATGGCTGCAGGCATTTGCCTATTGTAGCTTAAATTGTACAGTTTACATACTTTTACCCAAGTAGTGTTCTAGGTTTTTGAGATTTTGGGCATTTCCTTGCTCTGTTGTGTTAGCAGCAGCTCTCTAAAAGAGCCCTGTGAGCGAGCCTCTCGGTTTATCAGCTCTGATATGGTGCAAAATCCAGAGTGGTAGCTGTCGCCATCTTCATTTACACAATCGATAAGAGGACCAGGGGAAGTGTGTTACTCTTTCTCCAAACACGTAATCTCCCCACACTGCAGGCGTTCCATTGTCAAGTCAAGAGGACTGGAATAGAGCTGTGAACTTCCTGGAATCTGCCACCTCTGACTTTTTGCTGAAATTCTTCAGGCCTCAAACATTTGAGACTGCCACAGATGCTAAGCAGTCCACCCCTGCTTTCTTCTGTTTAATCAAGTAGTTTGAGTAGTCATTACCGAAGAGGAAGGTTGTCAGTCATTAAGCCATTGTTTCAGTGGTTATGACTGCTCGGGGTGGGGGTTGGTATGCAGGAAGGAGCCGATGTATAGAAATCAAACATCAAACATTCAGCTCAAAGATCAAAGCCACACTTGATGACAGTCTGTAGGATACAGCTGCTGGGAATGCAAGCACAGCTTCTTAAGTAGGGAAACATAGGATTGCACTATGTATTGCACTAGGGATGGGACGATAACCGGTTTTATCGATAACCGTGATAAAATGTGCTGAAGGTTAGTAATATCGTTTAAAAATGAATTATCATTAAAACCGTGTTTGATTATCGCAGTTTTAATAACTCGCTATTAAATCATGTCCAGCCAGCAACAGTCTGACGCAAGCGCAGCGCACAATGTTTTTTTTGTTTTTTTTCGAGAAGGAATGGCGAAAGTCAGTGACTTTTCTATGCTTTTCTATGCTTCTACACTTTTCATTGTAAGGAAGGAAATGCCACAGAATTTAATCTTTCTTTAAATTAAGTGCATAGAGTTGCTTGTTTTATTAGTTGTTTGTTGATTATTAAATATAAAACTTGCTGAAATGTTTTCAGTGTGAGCATCAACTATTTTTGAACACTTTTATCTCGTTTCAACAAAACCGTGATAATATTGATAATCGTGATAATTTTAGTCACTATAATCGTGATATTAAATTTTCATACCATCCCATCCCTATATTGCACCTGTATTTTCTGGAATAAAAAAAGTTATACTTTTACCAATAGGACAGGGGTTTCAAGTCCTCTCCTAGCGGGCCAAGACCCTGCAGAGTTAATTTAAAACATTTCCAAACACACCTGCCTCAAAGTTCCTAGAGGTTCAGGTGTGTTTAACTGGGGCAGGAGTGGCCCTCCGGGAGCAGCATTTGGCTTTTCAAGATTGGCTCTTGTGAGAGGTGAGATGGCCTTTCCTATAGCTGCTATAATGTTTTGTTCAGATTTTAGCCATACTTTAAACTACAAGAAGATGTCAGCGCCCCATTGGGCCATTGCGCTATGGGTGTTTGAATCCCGGCTCGTGGACCTGTCCTGATTCCGCCCCCTCTTTCTCTCTCCCACTTTGCTTTCTTACTCACTATCCTATTTAAATAAAAGGCAAAAATGCCCCAAAAATTAATCTTATAAAAAACTACTACTTAAAGTCAACTTTGTTTCATATTGCACAACTTTGCCCAAAAAGTTTCCAAAAATACTTTGGAGAATACCATGCAGAGACGCCAATTTGATCACATGACTTCCAATAAGACAACACATGCAGAAAAACCAAGACCACTTTTTTTCTACTAAATGGACCAAAATAGACAAAAAAAAACAGACCCATTGGGTTCCCAACTGATATCTTTAACCACTGTTAGCAGCGCAACTCATCAGTCACAAGGTTCTCATTTATAATTCTGTCTGCATGTTTCAGATTATACAGCTCAGTCTAGAATTTAAAGTGCACCTATTATACCCCTTTTTACAAGATATAATATTGGTCTTGGGTGTCCCCAGAATGTGTCTGTGAATTTTCAGCCAAAAATACCCACTTTTTGTAACAGCTGGAAAATGTCATTTTTGGAGTGTCTAAAAAAAATAGCTGATTTGGAGTGTATCGCTTTAAATGCAAATGAGCTTTATATTCCAGCCTCATCTCCAGAAGAGGGCATTGAATATATATGTCTCTCTGCATTGCATATCTACAGCAATAAACAGCTGGTAAAAGCAACATGACTAAGAACAAGAGAATCGCAATGTTACAGAGCAGCGCGAACGTGCTACTGGACAAATCAGGCGCTACGAACGACGCTAACTAATTTCACAAGCGCGGCACTGATCAGTTAAAAAATAATGTATGCATACAAATATGGTTAAAACACTAAGCACTATAACGACATGACATTCACAAAGGAGTCTGGAGCGATACACGTATTTAGGTAGATTTTGAGGCACATTACCTTGAAAAATAAGGAGTGGGTGGATTTTTATCATTGTACTGTAGAGTGGCTGTGTTCACACACTGCCAACACAGATTTATGTCCAAACACCATGTAAAAGTGGATTTTGCATTAATAGGTGCCCTTAAAGTGTCCTATTTGTGGGGAGTCCGTAGCAGTTTTGGTTCGACTACCTGTGTGACAAAGCTTTTTGGAAGTGTCATATTTTAATATGACAGTGCTTATGGGTCATTTCAGATGGAGCACAATCTGTGTGACTCCCAAACCAGAGGCAGGGTAAAATCATGAGAGCCTTGCTTTTCCTTTGGGTGTGTATGTTTACAGCTTGGCTCCAACGCATTGTCAGTTATAGTAGTGAAAGGCGTTGGCTGCTCTTTTGTAGTTGAACATATAATTGTGTACTTTTGATATAAGCAGTGGTTGCCTAAATTTAGTGTTTTCCTTCTTTCTTTTTTTATGACTCTCAAGTTTACAAGCTTCACTCCACAGAAATGAGCAGAAACCTGAAGTCGGCTTTACAGTTCAACTAAATCCTTGATTGTGCAGAGTTGAACACAAATTACCAAATGCATTCTTGTGGTGGAAACCCGTTATGCTTTATGCCTGCCAGTTTTGGCATAAAACAATAAGTATTTGTTTTCAGTCTTACCAGTGTGCTAACCAAAGAAGAGGTGCTTTTTTGCATTAAAAATAACTTGAATAAACATTTTGCACATGAATGTTTTTTTTTGTTTGTTTTTTTTAAGTACGACCAGTGTAATCAGGTTCACAAACAAATGACTCGTTTTAGAAGGTTCTTTTTAATTAAATGGTTAAAAACCTCAGTAACTTGTCAAATACAAATCAGCACTCTCGAAAGTACAAAATAGTGGTTAAAAGATTGTCATTCAAAATTGTTTATTTCCCTAGGTTTTCCATCTTTGAGCAAGAGCCATTGCTTTACTTCAAAGCTTCTCTTTATGTATGGCAGGTAACTAGGTTCTTTTGAGAACATGTCAATTAACTTCTCCTGTGGATTGAGGTTATAGAGCTTCACTTCAAAGTTTTTGTGTGTGTGTGTGTGTGTGTGTGCGCGTTTCGGTTACTCATTGCTGTGACATCTTCATAATAAGGATGATTGATGGATCGTCACTGTGACTCCACATCATGGGTGTATCCAGTGTCTGCGTTCTTGGTCCCATTCTACCCCAGTGTCTTGAGCTCTGACCTCGCCAAACTGGGCATACAAACACTGATTCACCTTTAGGCGGACACTGTGGGTTTCTCTGACGTTCCTGTGATCAGGTTAAATTGTTTTGTCATTACTGGGAAAGATACAAAATGGAAGCTGGTGTAAAACGGAACATGTAGATTGAATAATAAAAACATAATATTGTCACGTAGGCCTAGCATTGAAAAAAAAATTAGGCTACAAGTGAGATGGGCGATGTAGCATATTTTTGTACTTTCTGACAGTATTCATTTTATATTTCTCAATGCTTTTGTGTTTGTTCTAAAATTGGTAATTGTTTCAGAATATTATTGCAACAAATCCCCCATTGTAGATTCTTGAGGAAACTTGAGGAAAACAATTCCTTTCAGAAGATGTTTTTAGATGTTTTCTGAAGATTAATAGTTTTTTAAAAAATTGCAAAAATATATGTTACAAAAGCATTTACATGCACTGTTAAACATGTTGCACTGAGATGTATTGATTTTGACGGAAGAAGCAAACAATTAGTTGTATCAGGGTCTTAAAATATTGACTAATGGTCTTGAGACTCTGTCCATTTTTGCAGCGACAGAATTGTCTCCCTCGAGGGCCACAATTGCTGAAGATCAAAGACCCAAAGATCACTATTGAGTGGTCTATTATTTTCCATTCACCTGTCAGTTTAACGCCTGCTGAGCTGGCTAGTGAGGTCAGGCAGAGGTCAGAGGTTAATGAAGTGCCCTGTGTTGTTCACAGGAAGAGACAGTGTTATTTAGTCCTGTATCTCCTAACAGGAATCTCCAGAGGTCCTCAGACCTTAGCATCAGTCTGGATCCCAGACTCCCTCTGGGGCTCTCATGGGAAATACCAATGTAAACTGCCTAGCAGCGACTCAAAACTTTAGTCCTAAAAGTTAAAGTGAGCAGTTTGTCATTTTTGCACTGCTGGTGGTATTTTCCATAGTAACCACCCAACACTACCTAGCAATGACTACATTCAGACCCCCCCTCTCTTCAGACTGCCCAGTTTTATAGTTACAGGTTGATGTGCAATTCAAGCGAATATACTTCATTTGACACTTATGATCAACTATGAGCTTTCAGTACAATAGAGAAGCTGGGGAAGGGAATTCATACTGAATGGATTGAGGTTGACAGCCATGCTGCTGTGATGTAAATGGTAATAGTTGAAATATCAGACGTGCCAATTAATGAAAGGTCTTTTTTACAGTGTATTGGGCACCCTTGTTTCTAGTCATCATTTTGTCATTAGATTTAAACCACTATGGCTTTATATACTTGCAATATATACAGCATCTTGATCGTCTTCATGTGAAACTGACATTTGTGTTCTGTGTTCTTTCTCTTGTGTCGTAGAGTTACTGGGCTCCACAAAGAGGCTGAACATTAACTATCAGGATCCAGACGGGTGAGTCATTGTTGTTTTGGTGAATCTCATAAGAAATAACATAACATAATATAACATAATAATCAGGTCAGAACACAGACATTCTGGTGTTTGCAGCCAGTCAACATTTTCCCATAAGGTCACAAAAACTGAGAAGTCAACTGAATAGAAAAGCTGCCAGAGAAATATAGGTTTCTTGTTTATTGACACCTCAGTGCACTAGTATTATTGCAAGTATATCATAGTTTAATGAACACTGGGGTCAAAAGACAATGCCAACATGGCAGATAATGGATGGTAGGTAGCAGTCAATGGATGAAAAGTTCCTCATAAAATAATCTGAAAATACATCATTAATTCATTACATCATCATTTAATGTCATAGTTCAATGAGTTCTTAATGGTTAATGAATCAAAAAAATAACAAAGTAAAATTTTGGTAACATTTTAGTATAGGGACCAGCTCTCACTATTAACTTGTTGCTTATTAGCATGCTTATTAGCATTTTCTACATATCTTATCTTACCCAATACCTAAACTTAACAACTATCTTACTAACTATTAGTTAGTTTATTGAGACAAAAGACGTAGTTAATGGTTTGCTAATAGCAAGAACTGGACTTTAAAATAAAGTTTGACCATAATTTCCACAAATTCTTAATTTGGTGTTGAAATCTGTTTTGATATTTACATTGCCAAGGCTGAATTAAAAGATAGGCTATTTTTTTTGAGAATATTATGACAATGTTTTCTATTTGAATATATTTAAAAATAAAGCTACATTTTCAGCATCATCACTCCAGTCTTCAGTGTCACATGATCCTTCAGAAATCACTCTAATATGCTGATTTGCTGCTCAAGAAACATTTATTATTATTATTATCATATCAACTACAATAGAACAGCATTTACTTGAAACATAAATTATTTGTAACATGAAAGCGTTTTCTTTATCAAATAAATGTATCTTAGCATTAATTTATTTTAAAATGATAAATAAATAAATATAGTGATTCCAAAATTTTGAAAAGGGAGTACAAATGAGCTGCTCATGTTCTCTCCACTGACAGCATCACATCCTCGTCCCGTCACTTGAGAGTGTCAGTATGATCATGTGCAGGCACATCGACTTCCTGTGTGATTTATCATCCCACTTTGATTCGTTTGGAAATTGACAGGAACGCTTTTTGCAAGTCGCTGAATCACACAGACATCTGAGTCAGCAATCAAACCTCTGGATTACACCACTCTGTAAACTTTTCGTAATAAGGTTTCGTGACTATGATCAATTTTTCACTTGGCTTTATTATATTGAATTGTGTGGCCATTCTATATCTAATCCTATTTTTCTGAACACTTTAAGTTGTGCACTGTCATGTAAGCTTTTAACATTTTGAATGCGCAAATTTCCCCAGATGCTTTGAAATAACTCATCAGTTTTTGCTATAATAATCATGTTTGGACAACTTCATGTACACACAAGCTATTAGCCTTAAAAGCAGTGTTTATAAGTCTGAATCCTTTGAGCCAGATGCTTTACCTGTGTCTCGTCTTAAACTGACCACTATCGTTGTTCACACAGTCCATTAAAACATGCTATGTCAACAGTGTCTTTGAGATAAGATGGGCCTCTCGCAGGGCTGTAAAATGGTACATTGACCTCGTATATTAAACTTGAGACTCTTATGACATTTAGGTGCTTGTTTTTGGGCCGCCCCCCATCTCTCTGTCATAAAGAAGAGAAAGGGGGGTGGGTCAGTCAAGGGGTCAGAGATAGCCATTCATGGATAAGGACCGTAACGAATTAGATAGGAGTGTTTACAAAGCACTGAACAGCCATTATAGAGGCCGGATGGGGAAGGCAAGAGGAAAACAGGGAATGATGGATGAAGATTTATGGAAGTTGTTGAGTGCTGATTTGTGCTTTCTTTTATGGCTGGTGTGAACAAATCTGCCACTATATGGCATTAAAGCACTATAAATAGATAACGAAAAATATTCAAGATAAACTCTCGGGTTAGATTGGCTGACGTCTCAGGTCTTTAAAGTGGTCCACTCTTAGTTTGAACAAGATGCATCAGTCATGTTGTTTTATTTTGTTTTGTTAAGTTGCCATGGTATCTACTGACCGGGTTTTGTTATGTAACATCTCTATTTAATGGAAATTTACTAACAGAAGAGGAAAACAGGAAAAGGGGCTAAAGGATGTAGTCGAGCTCACTCAGAGTGTATGTAACCCAATCATGCAGAGACCTGTATAGCTTATTAATGGGAATGAAGTACTTAGACTCACCCGTGTGGAGGCAGAAGCTTCAGGCTGTCTGGAATCTGAATCTTACAAAATAACATATTTGGGTCATACTCCCCATTACAAAATATATGAGTAACTCGGTACATTTAAGTACTGAGTATTAATTAACTACATGTACTTACTGTATGGTTAGGGTTAGTATTACAGTGCGTTCACAACAGACTTGATTTGCGCAAATAAATTGTTCTATTTGCGCGTAGTTGGACGCTTGAACATTTAGAGTTTATTCGCGCGTGAAACTCACTTCACAACAGACACGAATCCGCGTCATGGTGGGGGGGGGGGGGGGGGTTGATGGGCTTCTGTTGAGTTTACGCAGCATTGTAATTTCAACCACCATTTATTCTGATAATTTTCTAAATATTACTAAAACACTGTTAGTGTTTCTAAATATTACTGTTATGGTGTAATGAAATTGAGTTTTAAAAGTATTTCAGGCGAGAATGTAGTTGTTTAAAACTCAAATCTGCTGTTACACACTGTGTATTAGTGCTGTCAAAATATGTGCTTTAACGCAATTTTCTAGTTTAATGGCGTTAAAAATATTTAACTCAGTTAATGCAGGGGCAGGGCTGAGGTTGGCCCACCCCACTTACTATAACTGCTTCTGTCTCTTTCTTCTTGACAAAAGTTCAGTTTATTTAGTCGCGCAGAATGTCTTTTTACGACTTCAGACACACACTTCACTACGCCTCAGCGCCAGGTGCAAGTCAAACAAGCGTGGAAAACGCTACAGGTGAAAAGGAGCTTCAGTACAGCAACAGTGAACTGCGCTCATATGAGATATTTTCAGGGCATATGTCAGGAAAAACAAAATGTTCGGTCCTGTCTGCCGTTATACTGTGCTTGTAACGTGCTCTTCAATTGCACGCACAAATGTATATAATTTAATATTAAAGAGCAATTATATATAAAACGTTATGAGAAAACAAGATGTGTGGCAGATCCACATCACATTTAGCAGCAGCAGCAGCTCTTAAAGAAATAGTAGCCAGAAAACCTAACGCAGCTGCTGCGATGTCTGTTAATCAGAAAACAAAAGAAAAAAGAGTAAATCGGTAGCTTTTGAAGCTTTAAGGATTCATCTATATTTAATTTTGAATTTAGTGTTTGATAACTTTATTACATTTCTGTGTATTTCTTACTTTCTCACAGGTAGCTGAATATGACATTTATTATAATGGGTCTTATGTGAACATAGTTTTAGGTTAAATTAAATGTTGTTATTTTTTAACGTAAATGTTAAATTTGATAGCTCTCATTTACAGTGTAATGTCGAATGGCTGTAATCAATGTTCAGTTTCAAAGAGACATCAGTATTATAGGTATCAGTGATACTCGCCTTAAGTAATAAAAAAAGGTGCCACTGAACAAATATTATGTTGTTTGTACATTTTCAATTTTCAGTTCTACAATAATAATAATTTAAAAAAAATATATATATATATATGTTACTTTTTTGAACATGTTTTCATCAGATACATCCATCTAAAAGACACGAGAGTTGTGACACTGTTAGGAAAGCCTTGTTTCTGCATGCCACTTAATGATGACCTCAGCATGCATCATAAGCTTGCACTTTTGATTGTGAAAGTTTTTAATGCTTTTGCATGCCCAGGTCTGTTGGTAAAGGAGAAAAAATTAAATTGGGTTGGGGGGGCTGGCTTGGTTTAGCAAATAATAGTATTGTAGCGTCAAAGATTTTGCTTGTCTGTGAGACAAATTGGTATTTGAGCCGCCTTTGACTTTCTGGGG
The DNA here is from genome assembly GCF_963082965.1 of Carassius carassius. Lineage (NCBI taxonomy): Eukaryota > Metazoa > Chordata > Actinopteri > Cypriniformes > Cyprinidae > Carassius > Carassius carassius. The sequence goes on along the minus strand of NC_081755.1, from coordinate 20,206,526 downwards.
AACTGTTAGGATTTGTATGGTGGGCGTTTCCATGGCAAACATGCTGGAATGTGTGTGAATGAATGGCAAAGCCGGTGTGAGAGGGACTCTTTGGAGCCCTGTCCTTTGTCCTCCTAGGGCAGCGCTGCCAGGATGCATCAAATCCATTCTGACATCCCGAGAAATTAAGGTGAAAGTGGACAGGTCTTGTAACACAAGACCCTCACTGAGTTCTGGGAACTTTTCCGAATTGTGTGTTTGTGGGTAAATCAACAACTGTTCAATATCGCTGCGGGCAGCCACTGGACTGTCTGACCCACTCTTGATATTTCCTGGGGTGCAAAACTGTGTTTTTGTCTGGTATGATGGCCAAATGCAGCCAACTCGTGTAAGCTGATAAAGAACATGACAATATTCCAATTAATTTTCATTATATGTGTGTCATTATATTAAAGTTTCATTATATGTGAACATTACTAAGTATTAAGGACAGTAATTAAGGCTTAATGACATTTAATTGTTGCTGAATTATGCCTGTGCTAACATATTCCCTAAAATATTTATTATAGGCAAGGCTCAACAATAAGGATGGCCTAAGGCCAGATTGCGGTACTCACACTTGTCCGGTCGGGCCAGTGCTGCTTGTCACAAAATATTATGTTTGTTTGTTATTACATTTAGTTTTTCTGTCACATGTCCAAAATTATTACTAAACATGCTGATTTAAATGTAATGTCATTTAATTTAATTTAACTTTAATTACATTTCAGTTCAAAGCCATGCTGACGTTTGAGGAATGGGCTGAAATCTAAATTATTATTTACTGAAAATCTTCTGCATGGAGAGTGACCAGTTCCCTGGTAAAGTGGGGTTCACTTCAGGTCCAGTTTAGGGATAAGGAAGACCTGTCATTACAATAATTATTTTAGTTTTTTTCCTAGAAAGATGGATAGCGTGTGTAGAAGTGTTCTCATGAGAGAGAGAGCTCTTTCACAACACAGGTTTCTTTCAGCATCTACATCCCCTCGCAGGGCTCTCAGGTCCAGCCCTCGGCAGGTCAGGTAAAAAGAAGCTAAAAAGAAAGACACCACAGAGCAGTGATTGTGCCACCTACCCAAGAGCCCCGCACCTCAAAACCAGACCTAGACGGAATAAGCAGACTTCTCATGCACTCTTATTGGGATGATATCTGTGCACTGTAGCGTGGATATAAAAGTGCATAATCAAATAAATGCTTGTTATACAATGACCCCCAAGATGGGGGTTTCAATTCTGCGTAAAATTGAGTTGTGTGGGCACGGGTCCTGTGCGGGCATGCTCATCACACAGAGAGGGCATGAACTGATTTTCTTCCCCTCCTCAAACACAAATGTCCCAGTTGTGAGGCTGACATTGCCATCCTAGATTCTGGAGAGTTAAAAAAGTAATGTTATGCCTATGGCTTTGTGCCATGGAGCCTCTGGCAGTCTCCATTTCTTGCCTTAACCTGCCCTCTTGTTGTAGTGCCATGGAATGTTCTCGACTCTGGAGATTTTTTGTGTAGTAATTAAGTATAATTAATTCTACTTTAATAGGATTAATATGATTATTTACTGGCAAACTACTAATACTATTGGAATTTATTTCTGGAACTAATTCAAAATCCTAATGTAGAAGAGATATTGTCTCTTTGGAAAAAGGACCTTGCAGGGATCCAATCGGCCAACTTCTGGTTTTTAATCCTAAAATTTAACCACTATGCCACACCACCCCCTTTCATCCTCCACTTAAACCTTAGAATGAATTATTCATTTTCAGACCTTCACAGCTGTCATGCCATTTCTCATGAGTGTCGAGTACATCCACTGTGAAGAAACTTACACGTCAAGCTGATTTACATCAGAGCATTTCTGCTAAGCACTGCAAACTTTGTGTCCTGTGTGATTCAACACAATGTGAACGTTTTTCACCAGGTTGTGATTCTGAGGGTTGGAAGACCTTGTAAAGTTCCAGTTCTTCAAAAGCTCAGTCGGGAAAGTGTTTGCCCTCAGCTGGAGTCTCAGTGCATTCATAAAAATAATCAACTTGAGCGGTCATATTTATCCTGTCTGATCTATTTCCGCTCTACTTGTCTATGTTGTCCCATCTAATAGACACAGCAGTCAGTTCTGAGAAGCCAGTCTGAGGCCATGGGTTCAGGAAATGAACAGCTCCTTTGGCTTGCTCCATATGGATTGAGTAAAAAGTCTCTTGACTCTGCTTTTCATAAAAAAAAAAAAGCTGAGCCAAAATACCTCCATTGCTAAACAAACCACATAAGATGTTCCTCCATGATTCTTGATAAGATGAGTCAGGGTTGTTGTGGGTTAAAATCCATAAATAGGCAAAGCTTCCGGACTGACGCTGCAGACAAATTGAAGTTATAATTCTTGCCTGAGACTTCCAAAACTTTGTGAGCTGCCAATTTAGGCATCTATTTGAAGCATCGTAGCTACTCAGGACAAAATGTCTTTTCTCGAAGACTGGCAGCATGACTTCTTTGCCTTTTAAGATGCTTTTTTGCCTTTAAATATGCCGCCTTTTGGCTGATTTCTAAAGCAGCATTGCATAAAATCTTCGCAAAGGCAAAACCAAAATGCACTGAAAGGGACATCCATCCCCAATGGCAAACAAAACCGAACTCTGCAGTAAGTTGAGCCTTCCAAAGGGTTTCAAAATGGTCCTTTACAAGGTTCTGGTAGAATGCTGAAAGCCTGGCTGAACATATCAAACAAGTTCCTCCGACTGTATGGAATCATAGTCTGAAGCTAAAAACAAATCTGAGACTGTGGCTATTATACACTATACAATTTTTTATGAAGTATGTCAACTCTGACTGCCTGAAATCTGCTTATGCTCTGATTTTTGGCAAATAGCATTGACTTGTCCAGACTGCAAATCAGGCCAAACATATGGTAAAAAGTATTGTAGTGTATGGAGGGTTGCAAAGAGGTGGAAAAAGTTTGGTAATTTATGGTAAAAACACACACACACACACACACACACAAAAATCAGAAATTTTAGAAACTCTCAGATTTTGTTTTTTAGGAAAGTTGCCATAAATTTACAAGAAATGTTCTAAATGTAGGCAATATATAGCCAGGCTTTGTAGCAGAGTTGACCTCATACATTAGAGAAAAGAGCTGTTTTCTTAGTTTTAGCACCCTGATGAAATGGTCATTGCTTAAGTAATGTCTGCCATGCTGTGACTTGACATTTAAAGATACTAAAGTGGGGAATTTAAGCTAATTTGTCACTGGTGCACAGTTTATTCCAGAAGCACCACAGTGAAATTTGGCTCATTCTTTATAGGGCCACTTGCACCTCAAGTGACAGCTTCCCCTTCTAAAGTGATATGTTTGCACTAACGGCTGACAGTGAGGACCTCACTAAGACAAGATTCTGGAAGGAGATTTACATCTGAGGTGTCTGAAGCATTTGAGGGGGGTGAGGAAGACAGGCCTGTTACTCACCTGTGAGAGGTCTTGCTTTGATTTTGGCATGTCCTAACACAATACATCCACCCCAGACAAGTAGCATTTTCATTTGTCACACTTCTGTAAACATCAGATAATACGAGTGTGGTTGTCTGTGCCCAGAGGACACTGTTTTATGTTGCCTGAGCTTGTACTGAAATGAATATTGTATATATCCCTCTTATCACACTTCTTTTTTTTTATTCGCCTCATGAAGCCTTGTAAATTTCAGACTTCAGTCTCTAATTGTGCCACAGCTTGAGCAATACAAGGCACTTTTACAAGACATTGGTTTGTTGGCAAACTCACATGTACTGGAGCTTTTATTTTTCCATTCTCTTTATGTCATCACATGGACTCAAGTGGGGAATAATGAAGGTGTAACTGTGCTCTGGTATCAAAATAAGCTGATATATGTTAAAGAGTGGCTTCTTTATTATTTGTCTGTAGCCTGCATCTTTTCCAAAAGTTTTGTTCTTAATATGTCAAAAGTTGCTCTTTTCACTATTCTCTCCATCTCTTTAAAGTTTTCAATGTTTTTCCCCCATCAGGTTTTCAGCGTTGCATCATGCTGCTCTCACGGGCACTACAGAGTTGCTCTCTCTGTTGTTGGAAGCTCAGGCTGTTGTGGACATCAAGGATTGCAATGGTTAGAACTAACTCCTCATTACCTTCAGCTCTACATTGAGTAAAACTATCAACTGGTTGTTATTGACTTGCATATTAATCCGGGACCTCATAACTGCAGCTTGATAGAAGACCTAAGCTTTTTAGTTCTGTTGACCTTTTAATTACCGAATTAAGACATGTGGAGATCGAAGTTCAGCATAGACAAGTGCACACCTTAATCACACTATTAGCTTCATGTAGGATTTTTCACCGTATTTTGCGACAGGATACACACAAGGACTTCACATATAGCATGACAAATAATTAACTACACTTGAAGCTTTTGTAAAATTAAAAATGAAACACCCAAAATTATTCATGGCATCATAACGAAGATTAACTATGTTTATACATTAAATTCTGGAGGGGACTTTGGATGGCGTCGCTTGGAAACTTAATGACGTGTGCCATTAAAGGGTTAGTTCACCTGGGAATGAAAATTTGTTCATCTTCTTCTCACCATTGAAGCATCTTAGGTGTATGTTCCATTCCTCTTTCAGAATAATCCAATCGAAGTTAAATAAAAAATTGTCCTTGCTCTTCCAAACCTTTCAATTGGGGGTAAGTGGGTGTTTGTTGTCAACTGTTGAAAAGACGTGAAATAAAGTGTACGCATCTGTAATAAAATGTCCCTCACATGGCCCCGGGGGATGAATAAAGGTCCCCTGTCGTCAATCCAGGCATTTTTGTAGGATAAATATCTAGATTTCAAACATAATAAACACTTTTTCTCACTTCTGCTGACTGTTGGGAACCGGAAGAAAGTGCAGGAGGAAGATGGAAGATGTATGAGTCGCACACGTGCCTCTGGGAAATGTAGGAGCAAATGAAAGTCTCCTCTTGGCTTATTTCAAAATCCAGTTTTCTTTACAAATCCTTGTTTTTGTGCTTCTAATTCGTGACCAGTGTTTTGATTTGATGAATTATGACATCTGCATGCACGTCTTCTGGTTCCCAACAGTAAGCGAAAGTGATAAAAAAGTGTTTATCTCGCAAAAATGCATGGATTCCTGACCGGTGGCATTTATTCACCCCCCGGAGCCATATGAGGGACGTTTTTTTATAGATGCGCACACTTTTTTCACGTCTTCTGAACAGTTGACAACAAACACCCTTTTACCCCCATTGAAAGGCATGGAAGAGCAAGGACAATTTTTTATATAACTTAGACTGGATTATACTGAAAGAGGAAAGTCACATACACCTAGGATGCTTCCAGGGTGATTAGAAGACGGATTAATTTTCATTCTCAGGTGAACTAACCCTTTAATCGAACTATGTACTGTAAAACGGGAACATGAAAGAAATATTCTTAAAGCAACTCATGTCAACACCTTAATCATAATATTGTCTCATTTGGAATAAGGTAAATTATTAGATTGCTGATGTCCATGTAAACGTAGTCACTATCAGCTGTTTTGTTACGTTCAATTCTGTTCAACAGCTGAAAGTAATTCACACAGGTTTTAATGGTAAGGAAATGATGAACTATCCATTTAAGTGAATTAAATTACTAATCAGTTTCTTAATTGAAATGCATTGGAATTGAGGTTGCGAACAGCACACATAATAATATAAATGTGAACGCTTTAAAATACCCAGCATATTGAGTATTTCTTCAAACATTAGATGACCTTAATTTGCATTCTAACAAAATTTTGTTCAGTCTTGTACAGAGATTGCATAACTGTGTGTGTCAGAGATTTAATTCAGTCTGATTTGCTCTGCAGGAATGCGGCCGCTTCATTACGCAGCATGGCAGGGTAAAGCTGACTCAGTGCTCATGCTGCTGAGATCGGGGGCCGCTGTTAACAATGCGTCTCATGACGGGCAGATTCCACTGCACCTGGCTGCTCAATACGGACACTATGAAGTGGTGCGTACCCATTAGACCAATAGTTCCCAAGCATTTCCCCCGCAACACTACACATTTTGCATGTCTCCTTAATTAAACCCACCTGATTTAACTAAAGCTCGTTGTAGAGGCTCCAAGAGCGGAAATGGGTGTGTCAGACAAAGGAGACATGCAAAATCTGTTAGACCACACCCAGATGCTTCAAAACAGATTGCTGTGAACAAACATCTCACACAGAGCAAAGCACCACTATGGCTTAAATGGGCAGACCTGACAATATTTTTCTACTGAAAATTGTTCCATATTTGCTCTGTTTGTAAATTTTGTTCTAAAAGCCCACTGGGAAAACTGGCCAGTCCGTCTCTGTTTGAGGAACAGTGTTGTTGGATACAGCACCTGTGAATCAACTGACATCAGCTCTCTGAAATGCAAAGAAATATGATATCTGCATTGCAAAATCAACAAGTGACCCCAGATGTGTTTTTGTGTGTATTAGTGATGGATCAGAGATAATCTGTCACATGTGAACAAATAAATTGGTACAAAAAAAGCATAATTCTTCAATTCTTTCCCTCTCTGTTTATCAGTCTGAGATGTTGTTGCAGCACCAGTCGAACCCGTGCATTCTAAATAAGGCCAAGAAGACTCCTCTGGATCTGGCCTGTGAGTTCGGCCGAGTGAAGGTCGGTGAGCTCATCTCTATCAGCGACTTATCAGTGTTTCAGTGCTAGTGTGTTTGTGCTCATTCTTCATGCGAGATGTCATTCGTTACGTCAATGTCACTATGGTTACAGTGATCTCATATATTACATCTGATGTGTGGGTGAATCTCACAAAATCTGACAAGAACATGTCTAGGTCATATTTCAGCTTAAAGTCCAAAGAAAAGTAAGAAAAAAAATATATAAATTGATTGACTTTGCAGAGAAATGTTATCATGTTCTTGACAATTTTTTTGAGAACACAGATAAGCACAGTCCATGGAGACACCTGTCTGTATTTCACAGAATGATTTTCCTCGTCTCTCCTTCTGCCCTGACTGTGATTTGTTTTCCCGTCTGTCTTTGTGTGTCATTCATCATTCATGTACCAGGTGAATAAGAGCTCAGGTTTCAGTAGAGGCTGTGTTTTACATGCTCTGGCGCACACATGTCCAGTGGTGTGTGATTTCACTTCAGCTGTATATTTAGGCCTTTTTTTCAAGGTGTTACTTTAATGGCAGTGTGTATGTGTGGTATTTAATCAGCTGCTGTATTGAGGTATCAGGGTGCGGCTGAAGCAACTGGATAATGGCTTTCTCGCCCCACGTGTGTGCTGACGTGCAGGAAATTCACTCAGTACTGCCTGCTTTGGGTGCACTTTAAAGTGCACAGCAGTGAGGCTGTCTTCAGTGTGATCTATGATCGATTTCAATGCACGGTCAATAGAGTCATCATGTACATGATTATAGATAGAAAAATGGTAACCCATAATTTCACATTTTTTAAGTATTCCACATTTTTTTTATAACCGTAAAACGATACATTATTTTGCTCAAAGAACGTCATGATATTTTTCCATCTATGCTGGCCATTTGACTGGCCATCTTTTTCATTTCATTCGACTTCATTCATTTAAAAAGTTTTGTAAAAACATTTATGTCCACCATCAGAAACAGTGGCAGATGTCACAACCTTGGCTCGTCTCTCAACGTTTGGCTGCTGTGCAACATTTTTTCCGTTTTGCATAAAGTTGAAGTTTTTACTTTCTATACTCCACACTATCCACAATCCCCAGTGCAAGTCTGACGCTCGCCTTCTAGACTGAAGAAAATGAAATGACTCATCTATTCAGCTCCACTAACTATGCTTCACTGGAAAACACCATTAGTGTTTGAGGCCCAGATGTTTTTGGATGGACATACTGTAGGATACATTAGTATCCTTTGAGAGCCAACAATCACCTTCCCAAGAGCCCTCTGTCTGTGTGCATGTGTGACTCTCTCTTCTTTCCCCCCTTTTCTTTTCTGTCCCTACTTTTTCATTCAAAAATCTTGCTCTGAATTCAGTTTAATGTTAAACTGTACATGGCATTAACAAGAGTGTTTGTACCTTACTTGTGTAATATATATTCTGTTTAAAGCCACAGTTTTCAGAAGAATGGTTTTGTTTAACGTTTTGTTCGCTGTGCTTTCATAATGCTTGTTTTTTTTCTTCTTCAATTAATTAATTTGCATTTCAGTTCTAGCTTTTTTTCAGTCATTTTAGTAGTACATATTACCTATTTAAATTAGTTTCCAAGGCATATTTTCTTGTATTTATTGTAATATATATGTTTTATTTGATTTAAATGACTAAGATACTAGTTTTAGTTATCCATACTGGTACAAAATACTCCAATGATCTCTTTCTCTTTTGTAGGTGGCTCAGCTGTTGTTAAACAGCAATATGGTTGCGTCTCTGTTAGAGGGTGATCGGAAAGACGGGTCAGAGTTAAACTGTAACACTCCTCTGCACCTCGCTGCTCGCAACGGACACAAGGATGTCATTCGGTGAGCTCTTGGAAACCTCTTGTGTGTGTAGCACATCTGTAGGCATCAGTCTCAGCTGTGTCCAGCTGTCTTTCCTCTCTGGAGAGATGCGTGTCTCAGCCCTGCTGTGTTTTTACACCTCGCTTGATTCTCCAGCTAAGGTGTTTTCCACAGCTGTTAGTACAGAAACACTGCTGATATAATGTAAAAATGACCCTTACAATACATTGTAATTGGATGACCTACATTTAAAATTAATATGCACACCTCTGAACACAAATGGATTGAATTCTGTTTTGATGCACCAAGTTCCACTCACACCGTCCCTAGTGTATTTGACTGTTTCTTCAGATAAACACAAAGAATGAACAATAATCTATCTCTGAGTCCATGTAATGAGGGTGAATGAGTGGCCAAATGTTTAACACCATAAAAGCACATATGGTCATCATGACAATAATCCATAGACCTCAATGGATGCATCAAACCAGTAAAATCTTAAGTGAAACAATTGGCGGTCCTCTTCTCTGTCACTTTGCATGTGAGTTTCACAACGCGTTTGTGATGCTTCTCAGCATGCGTACATTATGCTTCTCAACACACATTACACTTACGCTGAGTTCACACTGTATGACCAGCTCGGTCTGGTCTGCAAACTACGTTTCATATAACTCCTCCCAGAACTTCCCGCTGTTCGCAAAAAAATCCTCATCTCATCTCATCTTCTTCCGCTTATCCGGGGCCGGGTCGCGGGGGCAGCAGTCTAAGCAGAGAACCCCAGACTTCCCTCTCCCTAGACACTTCCTCCAGCTCTTCTGGGAGGACACCGAGGCGTTCCCAGGCCAGCCGGGAGACATAGTCTCTCCAGCATGTCCTAGGTCTTCCCCGTGGTCTCCTCCCAGTGGGACGCGCCCGGAACACCTTCCCGGGAAGGCGTCCAGGAGGCATCCGGAACAGATGCCCGAGCCACCTCAGCTGACCCCTCTCGATGTGGAGGAGCAGCGGCTCTACTCTGAGCTCCTCCCGGGTGACTGAGCTTCTCACCCTATCTCTAAGGGATCGCCCAGCCACCCTGCGGAGAAAGCTCATTTCGGCCGCCTGTATCCGGGATCTTGTCCTTTCGGTCATGACCCAAAGCTCATGACCATAGGTGAGAGTAGGAACGTAGATTGACCGGTAAATCTTTCTTCACCACGACAGACCGGTACATCGACCGCATTACTGCAGAAGATGCACCGATCCGTCTGTCAATCTCCCGCTCCATCCTTCCCTCACGCGTGAACAAGACCCCAAGATACTTAAACTCCTCCACTTGAGGCAAGAACTCTCCACCAACCTGAAGAGGACAAGCCACCCTTTTCCGACTGAGGACCATGGCCTCGGATTTGGAGGTGCTGATTCTCATCCCAGCTGCTTCACACTCGGCTGCAAACCGTCCCAGTGCATGCTGAAGGTCCTGGCTTGATGAGGCCAACACGACAACATCATCCGCAAAGAGCAGAGACGAAATCGTGTTGTCACCAAACCTGACCCCCTCCGGCCCCTGGCTGCACCTAGAAATTCTGTCCATAAAAATCATGAACAGAACCGGCGACAAAGGGCAGCCCTGCCGGAGTCCAACACACACCGGGAACAAGTCTGACTTACTGCTGGCAATACGAACCAAGCTCCTGCTCCGGTCGTACAGGGACCGGATAGCCCTTAGCAAAGGGCCCCGGACCCCATACTCCCGGAGCACCCTCCACAGGCCGCCGCGAGGGACACAGTCGAATGCCTTCTCCAAATCCACAAAGCACATGTGGACTGGTTGGGCAAACTCCCATGAACCCTCCAGCACCCTGTAGAGGGTATAGAGCTGGTCCAGTGTTCCACGGCCTGGACGAAAACCACACTGTTCCTCCTGACAAAAAAATCCTGTTTCGCAAAAATCCTGCTCTTTCATTGGCTGTAGGACACAGCAGGATTTGGAATTGCCGGAAGGTCCAGATATTTAGCGTGCCAAAAATTTCACTGGCATCTGTGATTCTCTCAGATCTTGTCTTTGATAATTCACACTGTGTGATTTTCACTCACGGAAATGAGCACTGATTTGCCTCCAATTTTGGGTATTTGGAGATTTTGCAAAAGCCTGTCGGCAAGTGAAACTCTAGGCTAAAATCCTGCAGTGAAATCTCGGCATAACCAAAAGCGAAGAGAATGTTCATATCCCATTATTGTTCTAGATTACTTGGAAGATGTTTTTCGTGTGTGAATAAATAATAAAATAGTAATAATAAAAACATAGTAATGATCTCCTCAATTTTCTAATACAGCTGGATGTAGCAATCAGCTAGCTCTTCATTTGTTGGCTTGCACGACAACGCATCATGCTAATTTTCCACTCCAGTTGAAATTTTAACATTTGTGTGGGAGACGCGATTGAGGCGTATACCGCATGTTCAAAGCAATAGCGCAAATTTGAATCTATTTGCGTCTTTGCATTAACATGTGCTCATGTCAGGCTTCACAAGACGCTTATATGAATCTTCTTAACATGCTTATATAACACTTCTCAACACTTTGTGATATTTACAATGCACATAAATAATACTTTGAAACACATCACGCTTCGTTATACTCTTGTGTGACGCTTCACTACGTGCTTGCTTGCTGCTTTACACTGCACTTTTGTTTATGTCAAACATAATCTGTAAACTCTCTGGAACGCTTGTGTGGCAGTAGGTTGGATACAATGGTTTATATTTCATAAAAAGCTAGTCAGATAACATCTCACCAGAGCTGCAGTACTCTCTGAATGATTCCTGTAGATTATAACATATACTTTTGAATATAGATGAGTAGGTTTTTTTTGTTTGGACATGAGCACACCCTCTGTGTCATCAGCCACACAGCACAGACACTGTATCCGCACAGCAGAGGATGAGGCTGGGAAAGTCCTGGTGCCAACAGACAGTCAGTGTTCTCTCTGACTCACGTTCCCCCACATGATCATCCTGAGGGAGAGGACCGTCCCAGTCTCCCTAAAGATGTGTGAGGATGTCTGGGAAGATTGTGTTTCTGAGACGATTAAACACTGTTGTGACTCATCACTTTCATTTACAAGGACATGAGGCACTTCAGATATCATGATATTGGAAGCCATTTCTGCCTCATAAGAAAGAAAAATATTTGGTAAATCGTAATGATGAAATTTAAACCAAAATTTGCTTTGATTACTGCTTTGCACACTCTTGGCATTCTCTTGATGAGCTTCAAGAGGTAGTCACCTGAAATGGTTTTCACTTCCCAGGTTTGCCCTGTCAGGTTTAATAAATGTGATTTCTTGCCTTATAAATGGGGTTGGGACCATCAGTTGTGTTGTGCAGAAGTCAGGTGGATACACAGCTGATAGTCCTACTGAATAGACTGTTAGAATTTGTATTATGGCAAGAAAAAAGCAGCTAAGTACAGGAAAAAGAGTGGCCATCATTACTTTAAGAAATCAGTCAGTCAGTCCGCAAAATTGGGAAAACTTTGAAAGTGTACCTCTATATATAGAGAGAGGTACATATATAGAGCAAAGCAAATAGTGCTTTGATAAATATTTTTTTTTTACTAGGCAGATTTAGGCTTCCATAGACATTATCAATTTGTACGGTAAAAATATTTCTTAAATGAAGTATATATTTTATATTATAATAATGTTAGTATTTACTTTATTGCATTCAATTTATGATTCTCTAATGTTGATATAATAAAAAAAAATATTTACCAAAAAAACTCACATTACAGTATGTGTGAGAATTAAAATAATGGCACAATTCCAAAAAGTGAAATAGAATCTGGAGATAAATTTCACATTGGATATTTGTGCATTTTTAGTTTGCAGAGGAATGACATGTCTGTCTCTCTCTCTCTCTCTCTCTCTCTCTCTCTCTCTCTCTCTCTCTCTCTCTCTCTCTCTCTCTCTCTCTCTCTCTCTCTCTCTCTGTGTGTGTGTGTGTGTGTGTGTGTTTCCTACGGCTGTCACACTAACAGATCCCATCCTAATGCCTGACATTCCCAGTGCACCACTGAAATTCCATCCTGCATTTCGACAGACAAGCGTCTCTGATTCCACCTGATGTGTGTGTGTGTGTGTGTGTGTGTGTGTGTGTGCGTGTAAATTCCACAAGTCTGTGTGTATTACAAGCCCTTCAGTATGTAAATATAACACTGAATGCTAAAGAGGATGTCATCTGCTTTCTGTGGAGTAGTAGTACACTATTGCTGCCAATCCATTCATTGAGTTTCCATCTCTTTCTGTGTCTAGGCTTCTTCTAAAAGCAGGTATTGACATCAACAGAACCACTAAAGCTGGCACAGCGCTCCATGAAGCTGCCCTCTATGGGAAGACAGAAGTAGTGCGGCTACTGCTGGACGTAAGTTCATCTGCTTTTTGAAAGCATGGGTCACTGACCTTTCTGACATTAAGTGACTTTTAATTTTAGCTTTTGAATCAAGTTTATGTCCTCTATATTTTTGTGGACTGAATCAAAGATGCATTAGTGATTTGATTTTTCCACACTGAATGTGCTTCTACTAATCGACAGACAACATTTATCCATCTTTATGTTTGTTTCTTGTGATGGCAGAATGGGGTTGATGTCAATATCCGTAACACTTACAATCAAACAGCCCTAGACATTGTCAACCAGTTCACCGCATGTCACGCCAGCAAAGACATCAAACAGCTCTTACGAGGTGAGATCCAACCTGACATTTATTTTGAAGACTGTACTGAGTGTATTGTAACTCCTCAAGCAGTGTGTATGTGACGTGACATGACGTGATATTCAGCCAAGTATGGTGACCCATACTCAGAATTCATGCTCTGCTTTTAACCCATTGGGCAAGCATTTATGCTGCGGCGCCCGGGGAGCAGTTGGGGGTTCAGTGCCTTGCTCAAGGGCACCTAAGTCGTGGTATTGAAGGTGGAGAGAGAACTGTACATGCACTCCCCCCACCCACAATTCCTGACGGCCCGAGACTCGAACTCACAACCCTTCGATTGGGAGTCTGACTCTCTAACCATTAGGCCACGACTTCCCCTAAAGTGGAGTGTGTTTGTGTCCATACTGCATATACACGTTATATAAGAGTGTGTACATGGTGAAGTTTGTGTGTGTGTTTTTGGAAATGGCCCTCTTTTGGTTTGTAAATGGTTATTGGAGACATTTAAGCTTTCGTTTAGTAAACAGCTGTTTAAACTCAGGATTATATAACCGACTGCTTTCTTTGGCTAGTTTTGAGTACATGAAAAAGAAAACGACATCTCCTGTGTGTGTTTGTGTGCAGATGCATACCACAACTCTGTGGGGCCCTCCTATGAAACATAAAGCCTGGTTCACACGGCAGGATAATTAGGCCGATTTTAGCCCCGATTCACCCCTTCCGACAATCTTAAGGATGCTCCGATTATCGTAAAATAATCTGATCAGATATTCCTGCCGTGTGTGGTGTGTTAAGACTGCTCTCCTATGCTCGAAAGGACGTCGGGACTGCTCCGATCTCAAATCGGGGATATCCAACATGTTGAAAACAAAATCAAAACAGCCGGCAGCATGGCGCACCAGAAAGTCGGGGGTTTTTTTCCGGTTAAAAACAAAGCACAAACTATGGCCACTGCATCCTCTTCGTCCGCCATGATTGTTTACTCTGAAGTCACGTTTGATCTCGAGGGATTTTGCGAGATTTCCCGTCTGACCTGGGAATGCTCGGGAGCGAAATCAGTTCATGTGTGATGTGTTGATTTTGCCGTGTGGCTGCACACCACACACTGTACGACCAAAACTGTTAGACCCGTGATTTTTTATCGCCGTGTGTGGGGTCTCTCAGGTTTGGAAAATCGGCCGACAATTTTAAAATCTTCCCGTGTGAACCAGGCTTTAGACGGGGCTCCAACCACATGTACTTACATCATATGTGAACATTTCTTTCAGAATAAAATGGTAACAGTGACAATCCTGTTGTTTTGGGCAATTTAGCTTTATGTTAAGTACTCTTTATTAATTGCCCCTATAAATGTGGCCTATAAGAATGCATGATTCCTGCAGGCATACTTTTTCAAATGTAAACTGTGGTTCACACAAAAGGGGATGCATGAGCTTGCTTGGTTTGTGTTATGAACTGTGTACTTACACAATTCAGAATGCAACTTGTGGAAATAACTTTACTTCCACAAAACCCAAGTGAACTCTTAATCTAGTGTCAAACAGACTCATTCCACATTAAAAGCTCTTAGTCTTTATAAACGCATATGTCAGTGTGACGCATTTCCTGGATATTAATGAGTGTGAATGTGAAACATGTCACGTGTGATCTTCATGCATTCTGCAACATCTGCAGTATTTAATGTCGTTTTGTAAGGATGGATATAAATAAATATTTGAAGTGATTGTTGATATGAGACACTCATTATGTTTGGGGCGTTTTTGAACTCGGGCAGTTAACAGACAGCTCTTATCATTATGAGCACAGGCAGGCCTGTCTGCTTTAACCAGTGCTGCTCTGGGTGTGTGTGTGTGTGTGTGTGTGTGTGTGTGTGTGTGTGTGTGTGTGTGTGTGTGTGTGTGTGTGTGTGTGTGTGTGTGTGTGTGTGTGGGCCACGCTTCCCTAAACCTCTGACAGACTCACAGAGTTCATTATTGATTCAGGGAGCCTGCTATGTGTCCGTGTGTCAGCACATTCCTTCAACTAGTATAAAATCACAGAAATGACACGATGGCGGGAGCTCTCGAAACTATTTTTAGGAAGACTCATTTTTTGCATTTGCATTTTCAGAACATTTCTCCCAACAAATTTCAGTTAATGAAAATAGAACAGGGAAATCTACTGAAATAATTAAGAAAATCAAGCACCATATAAATTACAGTATTTTACAAATAATACTTAAAATGTATTACTTATATATTAATAAATTAAAAATATTTTTAACATTATAATTTGTCTAAATTTTTACTTTTTTTTTTTTATATATATATTTTCAAAAGAAATTGGTGGAAACGTGGTTGAATATACAAATAATGTTTGTAATGTGGACAAATCTCAGTAGAACTACAGTTTTGAAAGTTAAATTTAGTATTTATTTAGTATTTATGGCCTTTTTCTTTATAAGGAATAGAAAATACAGTTTGTACAGTATACAAACCATTATGGCTATGGAGAGTTCCCATAAAACATAGAAACAAGTGCGCGTGTGTGTCTGTGTGTGTGTGATTTTTCTTATTTCGTCCTTTTGAATTTGAGCTGGACCATTTCATGAGATATATAATGTACAGTAGGTGGTATCTTCCAGTATCTGAACTCTCTGAACTATGTGTATTTCTGGTTTTGATCCAACACAGATATGTGTGTGTGTGTGTGTGTGCTTCTAGAAGCTACAGGAGTTCTTCAGGTCAGAGCTCTTAAAGACTTCTGGAATCTTCACGACCCCACGGCCCTCACCATACGCGCCGGTGATGTCATCACGGTAGGGCCACTTTCATGACTTCATTAAACCTCTTCACAGTCAGTGTGTGTGTGTGTGTGTGTGTGTGTGTGTGTGTGTGTGTGTGTGTGTGCGCGCGCTTCTTTGAAGCACTATACCAAACCCTGTGTTCCTAGTCAATCTATTTAGCTAGCAGTTTCACTTGAACCGAGGCCAGATTTTTCTCTCTTTCCCCTTCCACGAGTTCTTTCTGTTCATCGCCTTGGATTTTCGAGGGCGCTAAAGATAAACTCACAAGTGTTTATTTGTGAACTCAAACTAACATACATTTTCACACAGCACTGTTTCATGGGAAGTTGTGGGCAGAGAATAAGTACGGTCTGAGGGTCATTTACTGGAGGGTTTAGAGATGTATTTCATGAGCTGAATGTTCTCGCTGTTGTTTTGTTGTCGGGCCTGCAGCTATTTTATGCGTGTTTGCTTAGGGTGGGCGGCTGGGGTTCTGTTATCTCACTTTCAAAAGCTTTCAGATCATGCATTGTCTCTGAACTCCTGACGTCCTCCTCTGTTTTGACTGGTTGTCAAGGATCAAAAAAACAACTGGATTAAAAATCGACCGGGTTGTATTTGCGGCAATACGGGTGAGATCACCGTGACATCAGTGTGTTCTGCTGTTGTGATTGGCAGGTGATAGAGCAGCACATGGATGGACGCTGGAAGGGCCACATTCATGACACCCAGAGGGGAACAGACCGAATTGGCTACTTCCCCCCCTCCATAGTCGAGGTCATCAGCCGACGCTCAGGTACAATAATAACTTGAATTGTTGCAGGTTGACCATAGTTTTAAAGCTTCACAGCCTATGATCGCTATGTGTTTGATGGATTTTATTACAGCCATTAACCCTGCAAATAACATTGTTTCCTTTACTGAATCAGTAAGATGCTGACAGATGTTACCTAGACGTGTCTGTTTCTTCCATCCCGCTGCTTCCCATGTAATAAATGTTGATCTTTAACCTCCATCCGCTTGCATTAACCCTCTGCTCCTGTCATGTGTGTGTTGTCCTGTAGGGGGCACCCTGTCACGACACGCCTCTCTGCCCACACATAGGCAGCAGCTGCTCTCCAGGTCCGCCCTCAGTCCCAGCTTGAGTCTGAGCGGGGGCGGGACCACTCAAACTGACGACTCCTACAGTCTGTACACCACTAACCCACACCTGGTCCTCCCACACACCAACGGTCTGAGCACCAACCCAGGTATACCCACTCGGTCCCATCTCTGAAGGTGCTTTCTCATACGTTTCCACCTGGTCCATCTGTTTTCAGTGATCCAATTACAAATGGTCAGCTGAGACTAAAGCAAATAAAAAGGATCTAGAGAGCAGCTGCAATTTCAGCTTTGTTTTGGTACAACGCAGTTGAATCGCTTGTTTTGGTGTGTTTTCTTACAACACGTCCCACAGTGTTAGGTCAGTAGGCTGTTCAAATTCATTCAAACATATAAGCTTCTACACATGAAAACAAAAAGGTTAAATGCTTTTTTTGAATATTTCTTCACGTGGTTGAACATGGAAAGCTTAAAACCTTTCAGACTCCAATTAAGCATGTATTTGATATTGTCTGCTTGTGATCGGATCGGCAAAAACACATCAGGTGTAAATAAGGCCTAAAGTTACTGATGCGAACCTGAGTGTTTGACGTCAGAGATCAGATTGCTCTGAAAGCTCTCTGTTGCACACCAGTGACTGGTACTGTATATTTGTATATGGTACATGCTTGTTCCAATAAACGTGGTCTCACACTATTTAACCATGGTTATAAATGCAGTAGGTATGCATTCAAAATGAACCATTCGCCAAGCACTTTTTTAAGATTTGCAGGCAGGGTAATGGTTTAAACCTCTCCTCAGCTACCACACAGTCGATTTAGTAGCCAGACTTTTTTTGTGTTTGCAGACATTAAACATACAAATGATGCAAGCCTGCAACTTCTCTCCAAATCTGCCATAACTCATAACGTTAATAAAACCTGTAGGCTAACCATAGTGAAACAGGATAGGACAACAACCTGGTTTTGAACCACAGATTCGTTGCTATTTTATGTAATTTGTTCATTCTTAACCACTGCTAGTGCAGTGCAATTCTAGCGCAGCTTAAAAAGGTTTATACCCGTATTTTCCGGACTATAAGTCGCACCTGAGTATAAGTCGCATCAGTCCAAAAATACGAAAAACATATATAAGTCGCGCTGGACTATAATTCGCATTTATTTAGAACCAAGAGAAAACATTACCGTCTACAGCCGCGGGAGGGCGCTCTATGTCTTCAGTGTAGACTACAGGAGCACTGAGCAACATAGAGCGCCCTCTCGCGGCTGGAGACGGTAATGTTTTCTCTTGATTCATTTCTCTTGGTTCTTTTCTCTCGGTTCATGTCAAATTAATTTTGATAAATAAGGTCGCACCTGAATATAAGTCGCAGGACCAGCCAAACTATGAAAAAAGTGCGACTTATAGTCCGGAAAATACGGTACTTGTATGTTATTAGATCCTTAAAAACACATTCCATGGATATTAATATGGGTTTGCAGTTTGACCAAAATATTATATACAGTAACAATTGTGATTAAGATCACAAAATATTTAGTTTTGCTTAAATAAATGGTTTATATATTAAATAACTATGTGGTATTGATGTTTTGAAATAAATACTTCACTTATTTCGTAGATGTGAACCAAAAGATTTAGAATTATATTATTAGTCATTGGCAGTTGGGGCAAACAGTTGATTATGGACCCTGGGTGGGCTCCCGGTTCTTCTGTGCGACATATATAGTAGAAACACCGTCTTTGCATGTAAACACCATGCAGTGGCATACACTCATCTGAAGCCCCTGATTTGGGATGCACACACCCTTACATTATCCGCCCACAAGACTGAGGCCAATGGCCCAAAAAGTGTTTGTGTCTGCTAGGTGGGCCTCCCAGCAGTCTGTCCCAGCACATGACCCCCAGCATGGAGGACGTGTGGGTTTTGCGGAACTCCTGCACTGGTAAGAACTGTTGCACTCCCCTGCGCCCCCTACTGGCTGTCACCCTCTCCCTGCTGCAGACAGACCCTCTGATTGGCTGGCCTGTCGGACACCACACAGACCCAGTCGGTGTGTCCGTCTACATATGATAGCGTACTGTGAACTCTCTCGCTCCTGTAGCAGAACGTACTGTAGGTTGTGTGCTGTCATCTGTAAACCCCGTCTCCACATGCCTGTGGCTTTACTCTGCTACCCTCACCCCATCCTGCCTGCTGCTTGAGTAGAAATCTAGCCCCTCGTCACAGTGGGTACAGTGTCCGCACAGCTGTGGAGTGGCACACTGGCATGGCAGTGCAGAAGGCTGCTGTGATGGCATAACCGTGGTCAAGTTATGATTGCATTGAATTACTGGACTAACACCTCTGTCTCTCTCGCAGCTGGGGACAGGAACAGTGTGGGAAGCACTGGTAGTGTGGGCAGCACCCGCAGTGCAGGAAGTGGCCAGAGCACAGAAAGCAACAGCGGCCCTAATGGACCACAGCAACACACCACCAGCCCTGACACCAGCAAGGTAACCATTCGCCGTGTTCAGTCACAGGCATGATGCTTTGTAAGAAACACAACTTGAAGAGTTCCCATTTAGAAATACCAGGGAAAATGTAATTTTCAGGTCCGTTTCTGTAGCTGATAAACATTTTTCTAATTATGATGTTATTACAAATTTGAACCTTTTAGGAAAAATTTAGTCATGGTCTTATGACAGGTGCTTTTAGAGGTAGTGAATGATAACGAAATCTCTTAATTTGGATAAAGAGAAATTAGATTGAAATAGTACATTTGGGTTAAGAACATTCTAGTGATTATCTTGAAGTGCTAATGTTGCTTTTTTAGCAGGTAAAATGTTTTGTTCCATGTATAAAGAATTTGAGCTTTGTCTCGTTTAAGCCATTTGTATACTACTAGCTATAATGTTTCAATTAAATCCAAGGATTCATACCTGATATGTAGAATCACAGCTCCAAAAAGAAAAACCAGTTCCTTAAATTCCAACATTGCAATGTTTCAAAGTCCACAACTCTTCATCAGACCATAATGAACCTGTTTCCTGTTATTTTAGTTAAACTTTTTTTAGCTTCAGGTAAACATTTATCGTTCCTATGTAAACTAAAGTTTAATAGCTAAGGTTTCTTCTGACATTTATTTCATTTTAAACAGGTAACGCCCTCTGTTGTGACTTTACTACAGCCAGATCATAACAAACTTCCAGACACATCTACAGGTAAAGAGTAACATGTGCCATATTTACTGTTTGTATCTGTTTGTAAAGCTCACGATGACAGTATTTGGAGACATAAAATATATGAAAGTTACTGCAATGGATTACAAAATATCATACCAAGTTCCTCTGAGAGGACACCTGTGTGAACTAGAGTTATAATCAACTTCATTCATCAACTTTAAAACTTGCAAAACAATAGCTAATTCAAAGACATTGCAAATAATTTCAGATGAATCATGTATTAACATGAGTATGTGTTGTTTTGAAGGAGTTCCTCGCAGACCTGTGCTGCCCACACAGAGGCCAGGAGAGCAGGGTTTCTCTCAACAGTTTGTGCGTCCTCAACAGCTGCTGGAGGGCAAGGTCAGAAAACACTATTATAGTTAAGACTTAGATTGACATGATCATATTTTGATATGGCAAATTAATTTTGTATTGTTGTAAGTTGTATTACAACTTTATGAATATACTGACATCAAAATGTTGATTATATATAATTATACCACACCATTATACCATTAGTATACAAGTATAATAATAAATAAAGAGTATAAAACTGTTAATTACGTCTGTTAATTAAATTGGATTATATAAAATATATCATATGATAATATAGAAAGAAACAATACAAATAGAGAAGCCGCATTTTATAAAAAGTGTCATAAAACATTTTATTACTGCATTTCTTATTGCTACCTGTCATGGCTTATGTCTTGTATCATTGTCAGGATGCTGAGGCCATCTATCAATGGCTTAGTGAGTTTCAGTTGGAGCAGTACACTGCTAATTTCCTCACCGCTGGCTATGATGTACCTACAATCAGCAGAATGACCCCAGAGGTACGATCAGAGCACCAGTGTTTGGTTGCTTTAAGAAATGCCACTCATTCTTGCTGCTGCAGACAGAGTTGATGTTGATTAAATATTATTCAATTTTTCAGGATCTCACGGCTATTGGAGTGACTAAACCAGGACACCGTAAGAAGATTTCTCTTGAGATCAGCAACCTCAGTATTCCAGAATGGCTTCCAGAGTACATACCAGTAAGTCACTACATGCTGTAGTATGCATATACCTGTGTCTATGGTGTTGTTTTCAGTTCACTCACAATTAAAAGCTCATCTCTTAGCAGGATCTTGGGGAGTGGCTGAGCGCCATAGGTCTGTCACAGTATCACAAGAAACTCTCAGAGAATGGCTATGACTCAATAAACATTGTCCGAGATCTCACATGGGAAGACTTGCAGGAGATTGGCATCACCAAACTAGGTGAGTTTA
Organism: Carassius carassius; assembly: GCF_963082965.1. Classification (NCBI taxonomy): domain Eukaryota; kingdom Metazoa; phylum Chordata; class Actinopteri; order Cypriniformes; family Cyprinidae; genus Carassius; species Carassius carassius. The sequence goes on along the minus strand of NC_081755.1, from coordinate 20,184,986 downwards.
AAAGAGACACTGATTTAAAGTACACTGTGGTGGTTGTAGTTATAGTGTTAAGAAAACCAAAGAAAACCTAGGAAAAATTGGAAATTAAAAAATTCTGTGTTATTGTTGTTGTAATGGAGGCCAGATAGTAAGAGCTGTGGAAAACCAAGCACACTAGCTACTGACGCTAGTGGCTATGATCTTTAGAATCCTTGTTAGCGCTCCTGCTTCCCATGTCAGAAATGCTGGCTCAAATCCCACATGGAGCAGGGCAAGTAGAGCCGGAGGTGTTACAATGGTGCCGTGACCCAGATGGGAGTTAAGTTTAAGGAGTGAGTGTAATGGAGGCTGGCTTGTAAAAGCTATGAAAGTAGAACTCATCATTAATGAGAAACATGGGTCAAACACTGTGGAAACCCTGTATACACTTCACTCTCCATCCACATGCAAAATGAAGCCAGGGTGATTTAGCTATTGTAATGTCCATTTGCTCAAGGCAAATAGACTTGTGGATTTAGTAAACCTGAATTTTGTAATTTAGTAAAATTGAATTTTGCTTTGATTTCACAAATCAGATCAACTTTGAAACTGAAATCAACATCTTTGTACAGATCTGTGTTAAACATTCATCGGTGTTTTATAAGTATTTTGTAACCCTTTTCACATAAAAAATTGTAGCAATTTATTTTGATGTTCAAATGAGAAATTTTATTATTTCAACCACATTTCAACATTAAAGGGCAATCATATTTCCCCTAACTCTTCCAGTTTTTGTTCTTACTTTGCCATGACCTTGACAAGAAATTTTTAATTTTTATTTCCCTGGTGTGATTTTGGGTAGTCTTACCCACAGATAAATCTGATTGGTCTAAAGTCCTTTTCCAAATGTATATTCAGCATCAGATATACCCTGAGATTGTGCAAGGACATGCAACATTCTCACCATGTTGTATCATGCTTGGTGTACATTTTTTATTTATCCTGTGAAGCAAATTCTTGTGTGGCGTACTGGAAGTGTTAAGTCATGTGTGTATGTGTCTCTGACAGGTCATCAGAAGAAAATGATGCTAGCGGTAAAGAGGTTGTGTGATATTCATAAGGCTCTTCTGCAGGCAGAATCAGGGCAGGGCACACTGCGGCACAAAACCCCCGCGGCCCTCGACCTGGTCACTATTGAGCCGCCCCCTGAGAGTGGCGACCTCCCCTCACCCCTCACTCCCAAGATGATGACTTTCCAGGACAGTGAGCTAAGTACTGAGCTACAGAGTGCCATGTCCTCCCACTACAGTGGCTGTCAGGATGGACTGGCCATCAAGAACGCAGTAGGTATTTCCTCCAGTCAGGAGAGCATTGACACACGCTCTCGAGGCTCCGGACGCTCTCAGGATCCCCCCAGCACCCCCTCCTCCACTTCTGCTGCGACCCCTTATAGCCGCTCCCAAGAGAGCTTAACGAGCCCAGACAGCAGTCCTGCTAAAGAGCGCAACATTCCAGAAGGCCGTGACCAAGTCCCACGTCCTCAGCTACCACAGCAGCAGCTGTTCAGTGCGTCTGCAGGCTTTAAATACCCCGCGGTGCCTGCCAAACCCAAACTGAGCTCTGCTCCTTCTCCACAAGGCTATCCTGTTCATAAAACCCTCAATTATCCACGGTCACAATATAACAGTGCCACGCTTGACCGTCACACTCCTAGCGTGACCAAGAAGCGCACACAGAGTCTGTCTAGGTATGCTTTGTCGGACGGTGAACCAGATGAGGATGATGATGATGAAGCAGCTCAGCTGGCCAGTATGGCTATGCCTTCGTATGCCACTCTGAGCCGCAAGCCTACCCGTGGCCAGCTGGCACGTCTTCAGTCCGCCCCCGAGCAGTCCGTCAGCCGAAGCCACTCTTTCGCCATCAGGACTCGGCGTAAAGGGCCTCCTCCTCCACCACCTAAGCGCCTTAGCTCCGTCAGCAGCAGCACTAGTGTTGAAACTGTCTCTGACACTCCAGCATCACCTTCTGGAGGAGTTGAGAATGGCAGATCTGGGGCCGTAAAGATCATCGCAGCTGCGCTAGAAACAGTACTACCTGCGCCTACGGTAGAGCTCCTTCAGGAAACCCCTACAGCTGTTTCCGGTACTAACGAAGGGTCCAGACGCAGACTTCTGAGTCAGACAGGATCCACTCCAGTGTCTGCAGATACCGATAGAGCAACAAAGTCTGACTCGGAGGAGGAAGGGATGAAGGATTCGGGCCTGGAGACCTCATCCTCACCTCAGAACAGCTCCAGTGAGTGCATCCCCTTTGCGGAGGAAGGCAACCTCACTATCAAACAGAGGCCCAAAGTTGGCGGGCCTCTCAAGGCAGAGACCACTTCTGAGTCGACAGAGAAGGCCAAACCGGCCAAAACTCCTGAAGTTCCAGAGTTCAACCTTAAAGAGTCCGACACAGTAAAGAGACGGCAGAAGCCAAAAGAGAAAGAGCAGTCAAACACAGCGCCTGACAGCAGCCCAGATGGCACATCAGTTTTAGAGACTCAGGACACGGTGAAACTCCGCATCAGTGAAACAGATATGAGTCTGCCATGTGTGGAGCTTCCAGCCAAACCAGTGAAAGCACCTCCACCTCTTGCTCCCAAACCTCCCAGTCCTCTGAATTCAACACGGCACGCCTCTAAATCAGATCCTGCTACTGTAACAGGTACAGCCTACCAATAAACAACCTATTAATACATTTTATGAAACTACACACTGGTAGATTGCATGTATTACTTTAAAGCTATTGGTAGCAACATTTTGCTGCTAGGTTACAGTACAAGCAGTGGATTTATTCAATTTTTGTCATCCTTTTGCATTAATCTGAGATACTGGTTCTATCTTCAGCTGTCGGCTCCAGCGTGACACTGAGTGTTGTACAGAGTGTTGCCTTTGCAGCACCCAAGTCTCCAGTCCCAAACTCCCCCTCGCCAGAGAACACCGGTCAAAATATGATATCAGGAAGCCTCCAAGCTCTGATGGAAGGAGATCAAGGGTCAACACTGAAGCATCAGAGGCTGGAGAAGACCAGCTCATCCCTGGAGGAAGCACTGAAGGCTGTGGAGAGAAAACTAACTCTGGAGAACAACAATGTGGGGTGAGAGACACTCTCCACCAGCTTTCACACTTCAAGGAATATTGTCACTAATTTATCACTCCTAATTAAACCTGTTGTGTCTCTTTTAGTGTTTCTCATGTAGTCAAGTCTGCAGGGAACATTCTGGATGACATCGGGAACATGTTTGATGACCTGGCCGATCAGCTAGATGCAATGCTGGATTAAAGATTCTCATGGATTGGATGGAGCTGTTTATTTTTTGACGGCCCAAAAACAGGAGGGTAGAGATCTACGTATAGCAGCAAGGTTTCTTCTGCCTTATAATTCAGATGGAAAACAGAGATGAACTCTTGAACACAAAAGTGGGAACCTCCATTAATCTTTATTTAGATGGACCACACAGACATTCATGGACCACAGTCTTTTGACTAATGTCAGTCTAGATGTCATCTGTATTTGTTTGTTTGTTTGTTTATTCTTATTCCAGCGTCTAATCAACCAGCATATATATTTCGGGGATGAACTGTGGACTTGACCAAGCGTGACCCCAGTGAACTTTACATGATGGACCTAGATAAACGAAATGCACTTAGGAGAATCATTCCTAAAGCAATATACATTTCAAAACAATACACTGATTCAAACATTTCTAGAAAGATTAATGGGATAATTCACTCAAAAAGTGACAATTCTGTCATCCTTTGCTTGCCCTTATGCTAAAGCGTAAAGTAGAAACTTCACACAGCTCTTTTTCATAAAGAAATCACCAAGTGACCAGCTGTTGAAACAAATAATACATGATACATGAAAGACATTGTTTTGTGACATTCATTTCAGCAGGTTAACAGAGTTTGGGAGGTTTAGTGCTTGTACCATATTTTTTCTTAATGACGTTACAGATTTGAAGGTGAAAATATATGACTGACATTTCTTTTGTATGAAAGTGTGGTTTTAAAGGGAACATGTTAAAATGAAAACAGTTACACTGCCTTATGTAACTAGAGCAGCAGCGATGTACAGCAAGCCATTCAGGTTTAAGTTACCACAAAATATTTTTGAAGTCTTTAAACTTTTATTAATCCAAATAGTATTTAAACTTTATCAAAATATATATATTGTACACTAAAGGTATATTTGATTGGGAAGCAACCTGTTTGTTGTACCAAAGTATATGTATATTTTTATTCAAATGTTGTATAATGTTAACGCTAACAGACTTGTCTTGCAGCTAAACTAATGAAATTTAACCCGGTGGCATTTCCCCATTGCACATATTTTGATATGATGTATCTGATGTGGAATATATCCTTTTTGTGTGTGCTTTTTTTTCTGGTTCTGTCTCCCAATGAACTTAAATGTCATCAAACGCATTTGTTTAACTAAATCCGTTTTAACATTTAACAATTTTAGAACTACAATTAAGGCCAATTCCAACCAAGGACAATAACTGCAACTATAAAGTTTTAATAATAACTTGAATCGTTCTCTGCAATGCGCACTTATAGCCAACAGAACGTTATCATCCACTAGTGTGGATGCCAATATAGGCATTATAGTTATCATTCTTGGTATGAACAGGCCTCTGCTTATGTATATTTTAGTGATGTTCTTGATCAGTTAATATGACACAACTGATGTAATTGTTCAGGATCAAGCCCGTCTTTGTTCTAATTTGTTAACATTTTCTATTAAATGAATTTAGATATTCTGCCTTTTTTATTATTACTGAACAATGTGACTGTTATTTCAGCACTTACAGTGCAATGCAAAAGAGAATCCTCTACTGTTTGATTTGTCCAGATCATCCTGGCTAGGGTTGCACCAACTGTTAGTAAGTACTTAAATTGGAACATGAAGTCCAAACTAAAGCTAACTACATGTAACTATGCAGATGATGTGTTGCTTTTCATCTTTTGTTCTGTTAATAAATCTAATAGTGTTTGGGCCCCTCTCAGGTTACAAGGTAAACTAGGGAAAATGTGAATTAATCCCCCTCTCCCGAGAATTAAACAAAGAGTTCCGGGTCTCCACTTTATTCAAAATAGTTTTAGAAAGTAAACAGTCACCAGTAAGTAGAAAACAAACTTTTAGGTAATTTCATGACTTACCAATATGCAACATAACCATGACGTCATATGCAGGTAATTCCATTACCATCCCATTACCAACACACAACGTCTTCAGTACGTCCTCACAACATAACAAGATAACCAAGAACATTCCAGATAGGTACTCTATTCGTAATATATTGTTAATCTCATGACTTACTAGCAACGTAACTGCAACGTCATATGCACATAATTTTAATATCATCATTATTGTACATTTTTTATATGCTCTCTGTTTACCATAATGCTATTTAAAAAGTATAATTACACTTCAGACACAAGATTGAATGTTCCTTAAAGATAAAATGCGTTTCTTTTCACCAAGTCAGGATATGGACGATTACTTTTAATATAGCAGCTTGCCGCTATACAAAGTCAATGGAGAGGGTTGGATTGTTTTCCCTGCCAGTGGGCGTGGTTTTCAGATTATGACGTGTGTCACTTTGTCTGTATACACATATAGCACTGAAGTATAGTAGCAGGTGTATGGTAGTATGCCGTTCTGAATACAGCTTCTCTACTGATGTCAGTGTACTTTAGCTATATTTGGCAGATTCTGGCAAATATACTAGGTCAGGGATAAGATATACACTATTCACTGTTCATGTACCAGACTGTAAAATTAAATTAATTCACACTTAACCAATTTAATATGGAGAGGCACTGAATGTAGACCTTCATTTATATGTTATGTTTTAGCCCTACACCAGTGGTCTCAAACTAAATTCCTGGAGGGCCACAGGTTTGCAGAGCTTGGCCTCAACCAGCTCCAATTCACACCTGCTTGGAAGATTCTAGTAATCATGAAAACCTTGATTAGTTGGATCAGGTGTGTTTGATTAGGGTTGGAGCAAAACTGTGCAGAGCTGTGGCCCTCCTGAGTATGAGACCAATGCCATACACTGTACATGATATGAGAACAGTTTGACAGTTTAGGTTTGTACAGAGATGTATAAAGTTCTAGAGACCCAGACTTGAGTAAAAGTACAAGTGCTCTATCAAAAAAGTGACTTGAGTAGAAGTTGAAGTGCTCTTTAAGCACCACACTTAAGTAGAAATACTAAAGTATTCAACATTTTTTGTACTTAAGTATTGCAAGTAGTCTATTTTAAAATTTACTACTCAAGTACTGAAAGTAAAAGTACAAGTATTGTGTTATGTAGCTATTAAAAAAAGTAGTCAAAAGTTTGAACATATTGTTTTTATTATTTCAAATGATTAACCTAAAGGACAATCACACTTCCTTTGACTGTAACTTTTTGTAAACAAAAAACAGATTAAAGGGTTAGTTCGCCCAATTTGCAAAATTATGTCATTAATAACTTACCCTCGTGTTGTTTCAAACCCGTAACACCTCCGTTTATTTTTGGAACACAGTTTAAGATATTTTAGATTTAACGTTAGTCTGAGAGCTCTCAGTCCCTCCATTGAAGCTATGGGTACGGTATACTGTCCATGTCCAGAAAGGTAAGAAAAACATCATCAAAGTAGTCCATGTGACATCAGAGGGTCAGTTAGAATTTTTTGAAGCATCGAAAATACATTTTGGTCCAAAAATAGCAAAAACTACGACTTTATTCAGCATTGTCTTCTCTTCTGTGTCTGTTGTAAGACAGTTCAAAACAAAGCAGTTTGTGAAAACTTTCTGCTTTCCATCAACAAGTATTATTATACTGGAAATTGATTTTCAAGCATAACTTTAGCCCTCATAATATGTCAATCTGGAACAACAGATGTATAACTGTGAACAGAAAATCTTTGTTTATTGATGAGTGGTGGCAGAAGGGCATATGGTCACTAACACATGTAGTGGACAATGTGGGAAACATACTGAGCCATGTTGCTTTTTGTGGTAAATACAATATAAGTTGCTCCTCTAAAATGTATGAAAAAATTATCAAGAATATTCCAATACAGATGCTTAAATTAGTAAGTGAACATCTGAAAATATTCAAGGATAATACCTAAACTACAAGAACTTATTATAGAAAATGTAAGCTTTGTTGACAGAAAATGTTCAAACAAATTCTTAAGAGACTGTTTAGTACATCAATGTTTCCCAGGACCGGTATTAAGGAATTATATTTTTCGTCATTATGAGAAGAAAAAAGTGTGTAAAATTAGGACCAATTTTCTTTCATTTCCTGTTAATCCTAAATGTAAAGAGGTGCACTTTAAAATTCTGAATCATATATATCCAACAAAAGAATTTTAAAGAATGAGATTTAATGTTGGGGATTCAAATTTATGTCAAATATGTAAGGTAGAGATAGAAACGGTTGAACACTTGTTTTTTCAGTGCAGTTTGGTAAACAAATTTTGGAATGATGCATTGAGATGGATGCAACAAAGAATACCTGTAAGGTTGAATACCTGTAAGAATACCAAAGAATACCTGTAAGGTCGTGGGAATTTATTAAATTTGGGCTATTAATAAAGGATAAAAAGGTATCTTATGTAATTAATAATGTGTTGCTTTTGTTGAAATTTTATATACACAAATGTACATTTTTCAAAATCCCTCCAAAATTAGTGGTTTTTAAGGAGGAATTTAAAGTATATTTGGAGACTGTGAGAAGGATGAAAAGTCCTAAAGCAGTGTATTTGTACTCCTTATTGGAAGACTTTGATTTTATAAATTGAATATTGTCCTACTCCCCTACTTTATATATTTATTTGTTCTTTTTTTTTTATTATTATTATTTTTTTTTTTTTTACTTTTTTTCACCTTGGCTTCAATTTTTACATGCCTGCTGATGAGAATATGTATATTGTGATGTAATATATGTATGTACGCTCAGGTTTGTTTGTAAATCTGAAACTACTAATGCCTTTTTTGTTAATGTTCTATAAATATGTCAATAAAAAAAAAAAAATTAAAAAAAAACAAAGCAGTTTGTGATATCCGGTTCAACAACGATCCACTCTATGATCACTCAATGTAACCGGATCTTTTTGAAACAGTTCACCAAATCGAACAGAATCGTTTTAAACGGTTCGTGTCTCCAATACGCATTAATCCACAAATGACTTAAGCTGTTAGCTTGTTTAGTGTGGCTGACACTCCCTCTGAGTTAAAACAAACCAATATCCCGGAGTAATTCATTTACTCAAACAGTACACTGACTGAACTGCTGTGAAGAGAGAACTGAAGATGAACACCGACCCGGGCCAGATAACGAACAACAGACTGACTCGTTCACGAGTCAAGAACCGTTTCTGTCAGACGTGTCCGATTCGATTCGTGCTAATGTTATGAGCCCAGGTAAACCGAAGGCTTGCAGTCATCGCCAATGACGCCATTATGTCGAGCGCAAAAGAACCGGTGAACCGTTTTCTTCAACCGGTTTATTGAATCGAACTGTCAGAAAGAACTACTGATGCAACCGGTTCTTGACTCGTGAACGAGTCATTATCTGGCTCGGCTCGGTGTTCATCTCTCTCTTCACAGCAGTTCAGTCAGCACGCGCAGTCTTCTCAATCGCTTGATTCGCTCAATGATGTGCCAGCTTCATCAAACCTGCCATCTACAGTTCTGGCAGTGGTAATGTGGGTTTGTAAAGGAATGATTCGTAACATTTTTATAATTGTAACGAGTAACGATGCAGCACATAAAAAAATATCGGAGTAAAAGTATTAAACTCATCGAAAATATGTACTGAAGTAAAAGTGGAAGTAGGAGAAAAAATAATACTCTAGTAAAGTACAGATACCGCCTTTTAGTACTTAAGTACAGTAGTGAAGTAGTTCTACTTCGTTACTATACATCTCTGGGTTTGTATGTTAGCATGGACTAACTAACATTAACGTTAGCTAGTTTTAGCCAGAGATACCTTGCTACACCACAAGATGACATTTACATTCTGCTTGAGCAGATGAAAACTGTAAATTAATGAGATCATGACAACCAGAAAATGGATGTTGAATAATAAAATGCATTCAAAATCCCATTGCCTATCCTCTCAGGGTACCTGGGTTCAGAGTTAAAAGTACCCCAGGCACATAGTTTTAAAATCTGTGTGGCATAAACACCATCAAATCGATGAGAGCTTCGGATTTTTACATTTAGTAATTTAGCAGACACTTTTATCCAAAGCGACTTACAAATGGGGACAATGGAAGCAATCAACAACAGCAAAAAAACAATGATATATAAGTGCTATAACTAGTCTCAGTTAGCTTAAATGCAGTACACATAGCAAGGGCTTATATAATATAATAAAAAAAGAATACAGAATAGAAAAAGAATAGAGCAAGAATACAGGTATTTTATATATATATATATATAATTGGGTTTTAAGCCAATTTTTGAAGATGGCTAAGGACTCAGCTGCTCGGATTGAGTTGGGGAAGTCATTCCACCAGGAGGGAACATTTAATTTAAAAGTCCATAAAAGTGACTTTGTGCTTCTTTGGGATGGCATAATCAAGCGACGTTCACTTGCAGAACGCAAGCTTCTAGAGGGCACATAAGTCTGAAGTCATAAACATCAGTAAATCCAGTGGTGGTTTTGTAGGCAAACATCAATGCCTTGAATTTTATACGAGCAGCCAGTATGGTTGATGTGCCTAACTTGATGGTGATATTGTAATGAAACGATGGGTTTGCTGGAATCACAAGCAGTTCTATCTTGGCAAGGTTGAGTTGAAGGTGATGGTCCTTCATCCAGAAAGAAATGTCTGTTAGACAAGCTGAGATGCGAGCAGCTACCGTCGGATCATCAGGATGGAATGAGAGGTAGAGTTGAGTGTCATCAGCATAGCAGTGGTATGAAAAGCCATATTTCTGAATGACAGAACCTAATGATGCAATGTAGACAGAGAAGAGGTCCAAGAACTGAGCCCTGAGGCACTCCAGTAATTAGATGTTGTGACTTGAACACCTCACCTCTCCAAGATATTTTGAAGGACCTATCTGATAGGTAAGATTCAAACCACTGGAGTGCGGTTCCTGAGATGCCCTTTGTTAGTAGGGTTGACAGGAGGATCTGGTGGTTAACCGTGTCAAAAGCAGCGGACAGATCAATGTTTTGATCTGATTTTGGCTGATTTTCCAATGTTTTTCTGAAACCTAAAGATGTCCGGTCCATATGGAACTGATACTCAGCTGCCATTAGCTTATGTTTTGGTGCTTTGGCACTGAGCACCAAAACAGCTCCTTTCATTTTTTTTCTTTAGTTAGAAGATGGAACCAAGGACAAATTAATTGTATAGTTAACCCAAAAATGGAAATTCTGTCATTAATTACTCACCCTTTTGTCGTTTCACACCCGTAAGACCTTTGTTCCTCTTCTGAACACAAATGAAGATATTTTTGATGAATTACAAGGAAGCAAAACAACTTACACATTAAAACCCCAGAATGGTAGAAAAGAAATCATTAAAAAGTAAAGTACTCCATGTGACTCCAGTGGTTTAACCTTCATTTTATTAAGTGAAGTGAGTGCATAAAAGAACTGTCCCTTTAAGACTCCACCTATGGATCCAATAGGATGTCATATGATTCACTTGCATCTAGCCAAAAACTGTGATATGTTATTGTTGTCAGTACTATTAACACAGATGAAGAAATATATTGTTTTATTTCAGAATAAAATGACCTACTTGATTAAGGAATTTAAAAGGGAACACAACCAGCTATGATGTGGAGTAGGAAATCAGATTACTATTATACCTACCAAAATGTCTATGATATTGATGTAGTTTGTAAAAGTTTACCACCATCATCAAACCCAACCACATTTGTAGATGTGTTGAAGACACACACACGGTATGTTACCAGGTCCTGATTATAGAGTGATCCTGCGAGTGCTGGGTGATAATGTGACAGAAACCTTATTGATTGAGAAATGTCCTGCACTCTCCACCGATTATGATGTGGTTACTGGTGGAGTGAAAGAATATGATTCAAAATCTGCCTACAGATGATACTACCAACGTCTTATTCATTAAAACTGTCTGAATAACATGAAACTGCAATATGCTCAACTTATCAGATTTACTACTACTGGTCTTATGGAGAAAAAAAGTAGATCAGTTCTGTAAAAGAGTCAGAGAGCTAGATGCTTCCGGTGTATTTGCACCCAGTATAAAACAGGAAGTTGTGCTTAATGTGCCTCAGACACAAAGTGGAGCAAGAAACAAGAAATCCAAATGAGTGATAACGGTTAGTGATTTACTATTTCAAATGACTTTTTTAGTAGTTATGTAATGAGTGTGAATGTTAATACTGTTTTCCTCCCCACAGAGTCATTACTACAAAATGATTTCACCGGAGAGTCATTCCACTCAAATTTCTTATTTCGTAAGTAGATTATTAAATACGTCACAGTCATGCTGCCATTATACAATACAATATATGCACTCTGCAAACCCCTTAATATGTTTTATTAGGATGTGGACTGGCTATTAATAAATAATTCACTGAATAGCTCATGATTGGAATACTTTTTATGGATGAATTATAGAGAAAACATATCGGGGCATATTCACCAAACAGGCATTTTTTTAATGGGATAAGTGTAACCTGACTAATTTAAAAGATTATGTGAACATAAATGCATTATTAGTCTAGACCTATTCATTTATTTTTAAAAAGTTCATTAAGCAGACATATCTCCTGATCTACTGTATATAATTCCTGAAGCAAATCAATATTAACAAGGTAATAAATGGTGCAATTTATTCTTAGTGAATTTGCCCAGTTGTCACCTGGCTGATTTCATTTGAATTTTAAAACACTAATAGCTTTATTTCTTATTTCTTCAAAGTTTCAGGACTCCTGTTAGGAAGCAAATGTTTGAATTATATTTCTTGATTTGCAGAGAACAATGACATAAGGATTATTCTGGTGGGGAAGACTGGGACAGGCAAGAGTGCGACAGGAAACACAATTCTGAGACGGGAGCTGTTCGAGTCTGAGCCCTCACCTGCGGGGGTTACAACACAATGCAGCAGTGGTTTTGTGCATGAAGGAGGAAGAAGAGTCTGTGTGGTTGACACGCCAGGGTTTTGTGGATCGCTGACTAAAGAAGACATGAAGACACACATGGAGAAGTGTGTTGAGCTTTCTGTTCCTGGTCCTCATGCGTTCCTGCTGGTCATCAATCTGGATGCGAGATTCACAGCGGAGGAGATGAACACAGTGGAACTGATTCAGCAGAACTTCGGAGAAGGTGCTGTGCACTACACCATCATCCTGTTCACCAGAGCAGATCAACTGAGAGGTAGATCTTTGCAGCAGTATATAGCAAGATGCCCGGATCTGAGGAGACTGACAGAGCGCTGCGGTGGAAGATATCACGCGTTCAACAATAACGACATGAGGAACCGCACTCAAGTCACCGAGCTGCTGGAGAAGATTGACAGAATGACCCAGGAAAATGGAAGAAGATATTACACTAACGTGATGTTTGAAGAAGCTCAAAAGAAGATTAAGAGAAAAGAGATGGTAAAAAAGGTCAAAGATGCGGCATTAGCGGTTGGATCAGCACTAGGAACGGGAGCAGCAGTAACAGGAGGTGTCATCCTGGGAGTAACAGAAGTGGCCGTTGCTCTTCCTGCTGTTTTAATCGGAGCTGGAGCTGCAGCCGGAGTGGGAATGGGTGTGAAACTGGTCGTGAACAAAGTCCAGCAAAACAAAAAGGACAAAAATTAGCCTAAAAATAGCTAAACACTTTTCAGAACATAAATACTCAGGTATGTCTTATGTCATCTGAAATGTTTTAATATACCGTAAGCATGTCCTCAACATAAATAAGAAATGAAAAAAATATTTTCCAGCTATTGTTTCCAGCTTCTTTTAATTCTTTAAAGCATTTAAAGAAATGACTTGGCTTACTTTGTTTTTGTAGTTGATGACTCTAGAAAGTAGAGTATGTGTCTAGTATGTGTCAAACAATAATGAATGAAATGTAACCAAAACATGAAACTGATTATAAAAATATATATATATATTTTTTTTTTTTTTGATGCATTTGATCAATGTGAAATTGCATAGATACTGATGTTTTTCTGCTAAAATAAAACAGAACACATTTTTGAATTAGCAGGATGTGATGGATTTATTTAACCGGCACAAACCTTTATGCCATACTTCTACAATCAAACACATAATATGCACATGCAGTATTAAAAAGAACAGAAAAAAAAATAAAAGATGCTTCCGGTGTCTTTGCACCCACTGTAAACAGGAAGATATGCTTAATGTGTTATAGACACAAAAAACACTCAATCGCCTTATAAAATAACAATTAATCGCATGAGGAAAGTCAACGGCACTAGTTGGAGGATTACTCAAGATTTGCTCATGATCATTTCATTAATTGTACCTCTAGCACCTGTGGTGCCTGATGTACCAACCATTATGAATTCAGTTCCATGCCATCACAAGTTTTAGATTTCCTAAACACCAGCGAACACAACCACTTTTCGCATTTTGTTTTAAGGCCTTGAGAGATCAGGATTTAAGGCCTCCAAGGAGAAATTACAGTGGCTCCATAAGAAGGTCCTCTACTTGGGTCATGTGATCTCTCAGAAATGCATCTCTGCTGACAGAATTCAGCTCATTAGAAATCTAAAACTGTGCACAACAAGCAGCTGAGTCTGCTCATTGATCACAAAGCCCCTCTCTCTACTGTTTTGAACTGAGCTGATGAGGCTATGATGCATTTCAACAGCCTTAAACAAGCTATCACAACGGCCCCTGCACTGGGCCTGGTTCCATTTGCACATGAGAGAGACAGCCTGGATGCTATGGGGGTCCTGGTGCAAGAGTATTGTGCAAATTATAGGCCAGTTGCCCTTTTGTCTAAGCAATTGTTCAGGGCAATTTGAATACTCAACTTATGAACATGCAAAGACGCTCGGGGTATGAGGTAATCCTGTTAACAACAGCCAATTCAACTATTAAGCCCACTTAAGTGACAAATCTAGCTGTTCTTGCATTGCATTGCTTGACTGAATTTTTCCTATAATACTAGACAATCTATTGGATACACCTTTGGGGGGTGGGGGGAAGGGTCATCAGACAATGTATATTTTTGTGGCTACACAATTGTATGCCTGGATGGTAACTTAATTGAAGCATATGCATTAGACTATAACTTAAGCATGCAGACTAGCAGAAGGGAAATAGGTGACCATTTAAACAGACTAAAAATACTTATATACACAATTTTGCTAAAACATGGGCGCAATGCTTTTCTTGTAGTGTGAAGGTTAAACTGTTAAGTGTGTTGAGCAGAGTGTTTCAGCTGTTTTGTAACTTATTTAAGTGGAAACGTTGCATCTCTTGCAAACGGCAGGTATATTCTTTAATATAGAAGCAGCAAGAGAAGCAAAAAAGCAAGTATTGAAGGATGCTCTGCTTGAACGGCTTGTGTGCAATAGTATTTCGCCAGAAGTTGTTGAAGAACAACCTGCAGTTATGACAAGTTTGAATTTTGATCAGGCATTATCCATCTGTTTAAAATAATTAGACCTTTGAGTTAAAAAGCAAGAGAATTAAAATGTACATTTAAAACTCAGATTGGCATCAAGCTCGTGCCTCCTTTTCACGAGTCTGAGGTTGATGCATATTTTATTGCTTGCGTGCACGACGCAGGTAAGCTTAAATGGCCAAATGATATGTGGGCGTCATTGTTGCAATGTAGTTTGACAGGTAAGGCTTTTTTTGGATTACCAATTGAGTACTCTCTCAATTATAACGTCATTAAAGACGCTGTTCTCGGAACTGGTCCCTGAGGTGTAAGTTTAGAGCGCATACAAAGTCAGCGAGACAGACGCATATGTCTTTGCAAGAGAGAAAAGAGTGTTGCTTTGATCTGACAAACAAACCAGAAGGTCCCCATTTGCGCCTCTAAATCCTGTGCCTGTGATGGCTGAACCATTTGAACGGTTAATAGGCTATTAGACTGTGTAGGTCCACTTCCTAAAACTAAAAGTGGTTACGAGTAGCCTACGTGCTGACTATCATGTCCACTGCAACCAGGTTCCCTGAAGCAGTTCCTTTGCGCAAAATTAAATCCCCTGCTGTGATAAAGGCTCATGTGGAGTTTTGAACTACATTTGGGTTGCCCAGAAGATTCAAACAGATCAAGGGTAAAACTTTACATCAAAAAAATCCACACAAATGTTAGCCGCATTGGGAGTGTTGCACCGTATGTCCGTATAAGTGCATACCGACGTCACAGAAAAGTGCATACCGACGTCACAAAAAAAAAAAAACATTTCTAAAACAGAATTTTGTGTCACTTATTATCAGGTGTCGCTGTCTCGGGTGATTAGAATGAAAACTACATGGAAAATATACTTTTTATCTGCGTGGGACACACGGTGACAGTTTGATCCCCCCCCCCCCCCCCCAAATTCTAAGTATTAAAATATTAATGCTGACAGATCTAATAATTGAATCTGCAATTAGGGAAATTGGAGAGAAAAGATCCAGTCTACGAGCGGGAACTAGAACTTTTGTTTGTTCATATGCTTTTAATATCCAACAGGCAAAGTTCTTCTGTATCTAAATGCAATAATGTTCATAATATTATTTATTATAATATTATAATAAATATTTATCTTGTGATCATCTTTTGATTATTTTAATAAAACCAACAATAATATAAAAAAAATAATAAAAATAAATAAATTATATATATATATTTTGTATATTTTATATATATATATATATATCTTGTGATCATTTTTTGATTATTTTAATAAAACCAACAATAATATAAAAAAATTAATAAAAAGAAATAAATTATATATATATATACATAGGTCAGTGGCCCTTGGCTTGGTATCATTAGCAGAATTTGGCCCCCGTCGAAAACTAATTGAGGAACCATGGCTTAAAGATTCAGTGATTCTGCAAGACTTGCCAAACACTCTTTCCTATCTTACCAACTGTCCAAGTAAAGAACTTCTGCAGTTGATAGACAAGTACCCTTCACTGTTTGCTGCCATGCCAGGCAGAACTTCAGTGCTAACTCATGATATTGATGTGGGTGACTCTCTGCCAATTAAACAAAATGCATAGTTAACCCAAATAAACATACAATAATGAAAGAGGAGATTGAGTACATGTTGTGTCACGATATTGCAATGCCCAGTCAAAGCCTGTGTAGTTCCCCCTGTTTATGGTGCCAAAGCCAGACTCATCTTACCATTTCTGCACAGACTACCATAAGGTGAATAGAGTCACCAAAGCAGATTCGTTTCCGTTGCAACAAGTGGAGGATTTTGTAGGCAGGGTGGGCTCCGCTACCTTTGCATCTAAGTTAGATCTCTTAAGAGATAGTGGCAAGTCCCTCTCACTTCCCATGCCTCAGAAATTTCTGTGTTTGTGATATCAAATCACTTTATGCAGTACAAGGTTCTAGCATTTAAGATGCAAAATTCCCTCGCTACCTTTCAATGCCTGATGCAGAGGGTCCTGGCAGGTGTTACAAATTGCGAGGTCTACATAGATGTTGTCTGTTCAAGTGCTGTTCGTGGGAAGAACATGTTAAAGTGTAAAGAGAGTGTGTTCAGTAAGTTGGCTGCAGATTTGCTGACTTTAAATGCTGACAATTGTGTACTACATGAATTCTAAAAAATTCATCTGGGAGCATGACTGTTCACTATATTTTGATGCAGAGAAGAACCTGTTGTGTAATGCTCCTCGACCCTTGGCCCCTAGTTTTGAAAAGTCATTTACACAGCAGGTGGATGCTAGTGCCACAGGGGCAGGTGCAGTGTTATTGCAAGAACATGAACATGGTGTCTCCTATTTTTCAAATAAGTTTACATACTATCAGAGGCGCTATAGTACCATCGAGAAAGAGACTCTTGCTCTCTTATTTTGAAGTTTGCACAGGAGGTGGTGCAGCTCCTCCTCTTGTGTACACAGTTCACAACCCCTTAACTTTCCTTGCCCAGATGTCTAATTCAAATCAACGCTTGATGCGATGGGCATTAATTCCACAAGAGTATAAAATTGATCTTCATCATTTGAGAGGCTCTGAAAATGAGATTCCTGATGCACTGCCAATTCTCCCAGCTTGCCAACAATGTTGTTAGGATGTGTCCAATACTGTCTGAAGAGAAGCCCAGAGAGTTAGGGTTAGGAAGCTAATGATGATGGAAAAATGGGAGCTAAAGGTGATGTGGAGGCCCAGTTCATTGTAGAAGTGAAGCTGGATTTAGATGTTCCTGTGTTGAACAAGCAGCGAACAGGTGATATAGAAAAAAAATTAAGTGAGTGAGATGAAACTAAAAGAGCTTAAAGACCTGCAACAACTGCAAAAAGTGAGGAATTTGTCAATGAAAATATTTTTCTCTTAACAAACTGTGTTGTTACATATAGAAATAACATTCACTTGTGCACACATATACTCTAATACATGACACTGCAGTGATCAGAAGTGCAGATTATGGAAGGCATGTCAAAACTTAAGTGCTCAACTCAAGAACTACAGAGAAAAATATATATAGCAGGTGTCTCAGAAAACCTAACAGTGACACACTAACAGGAATTCACTGCGGATTAGATTTGTGGAAATCTCAGACTTTTGGGCACCACTCTATCTGTTTATAACAAAAAAGTGTGATTTCTACACACGTTCAGTCATTCAAAATCGGCTGATAGTCAGGAGTTCAGGATTCACTTCTATCCACTCTTCATTTGGTCCTTCATTATAAACAATGAAACACTTCCCCACAGAATTGGTCAAGAAATAAGAAGTAAGCGCTGCTTACACAAAATCAGTGAGAAATCAAATTAGAACCAAAACTCCTTGAATGAACGCACAAACACAGCAGAATCAAATCTGCTCAATGACAAACAAGCTCGATTAGGTTCTGTCAAATGGCTCTGTTCAGAATAGGCAATAGTATACTAACATAATATTACTATGTAATGAATATTGTACTCAGTTTGTTAAGATGCTGAAGTAATGTATCCCACATTACTTGGCTTTCCATTTCGAATGAACTGAAACTACAGGCACAAGCTTTTACCTACTGTTTAATCAAACTGCCAAACCCTAAAAAAAAAAAAAAAAACATAACATATTTACACAAAATTGAATTAATTTGATGATAACTGATATGCTGCTCGTTAAATTAAACATGCAAAGTAATTGTTCTGTGACAACAGTATAGCATACCACTGTGTGCACAACAGCATTCATTCCTACTTCTGTTTCACTCGAGTCTATACAGTGAGCAGTAATATTACAGTAAGTTAGTACTCCATTCTGAACACAGCCAATGATTGATATACATCACAGTTGTAGAATGTTACATTCCATTTCCCCACAGCAGATGCAGCCTAATATAATCTGTTAGTAATTCATATACATAATTCGGAATAGATATAAATCTGTGTGTAAATATACACACTGTACATACATCATATTGAGCCTACTTCATTGATGACTTTAACTTCATTATAAGATCTGCTCTGTTTTATCAAGTCTTAAACAGAGCTGACGGATGGATGAATGGGTGGGTGGATGGACGACCGGAGGTCTATAGGTTACTGAAGAGTTCATTTTTCTTGTTCCAGTCCATGGGTGGAGCTCTCTTACTGGAGCGTTTCTGGTGAGCGCGCTCTTTCACCTGCTGCAGGGACAGATTGAGCTCTGGGATGGCAGCTATGATGGACGGCTCCTGAGTCTGAGAGGACGACAAACAAACGGAAACTCATGAATAACCTTTTCAGAGTCTAATACAAGCATGTCCTCAAATGACAGTGGGATACTTGTACTTGAACAATACGTTTTCTCAATCAAAACACTTATGAAGCCAGAAATGATTTCACCTTTTCATAAAGGTTGACAATTATTTGGATACTTTCAGAAAAATTCTATACTATGTTTAAAATATAATACCAGCTGCTTATGTAATGCAATGATTAATGCCAAACAGTAGTATGCTAGGTTGTTGCCACACAATCACATTATGTTTAATCCTGCAAAAAAAAAAAAAAAAATTCTTTAAGCGTGTAAAAGTGTACTTGCAGTATAAAAACTCCTAAACTAGTAGATCACTGAGAGTATGCTTCAATAATTTCATAAACTAAAAAGTGGGCTCGAAGCACATAGCTAGCAAATTAACAATAGCTAGTAGTACAACAATACAGTACACAATAGAATTCCACTACAAACGAAAAAACTTAAAATACATGGCAAAGAATACTTTTATAAACAAAAAAATAGGTCAATTTAGTACACGTACAGTACAAGTATACTTCCAGTACACTGATATTAGTATACTTACTATATAAAGTATATTTGGAAAATCTTTTAAGTACTTTAAAAAAAAAACTTTTACTTTAAAAAACTTAAAGTATGCTTCTTTATTGTAAGTATAAAACATAATGCATGTTTGATTCTGTGAGTGGCACACACACACACACACACCTATATATATATATATATACACAGTGATATATCCTGTTAACTGTGACCCGTCCCCTTGGTGGGACGCCTGTGTTTACTTCACTATATTACAATAAATTCCTAATTTAATCATGACAAACTATATATCGTTTAACTCTTAAATTTATATTTTACCAATCTTTTTTGTTTAAAATATTTTAGGAAAAGTAATAAATTAATTTAAGGCAGGAGTGCACCTCAAAAACCTACATCTTATCAGGAGTTCTGACCTTTGTCAAAGAAAAGAGTATTTTTTCCTTTTTCTCTATCACACTTTAGAAATCATCAGAAACTATATATCACTTGAAAACTAAAAATCTCAAAATTCATCCTTTGAAACCCATTTTAAATTCATAAATTGCATTACCATGAAATTGGTACATCAAAATCATGTTACAAAATGTGAGTGACAGTTAACAGGATATAAATTATTTATTTATTAATTTTTTGATGTAAAATGTCTTAAAGCTTGGCATTTCGGTCAAATATGGCAACAAAAAGTCGTTAAAAATCATGCCTGAAATTACTTCTACTTCATTTGCCATCCAGGAGCAGTTGAGCGCATTGCATTATTGGATTGCGTACCCAGTATGCAGTGTGTAGTATACTCAATATCTCTCTGTAGTATACCTAATATTTTGGCACCTGTTGTAACAGGTCACCTGGGTTTTCTGTTTATGTAGAAAATTAGCATATTCTGAACATCATAGGTCAGTCTCACCTCAGGGGGCGGAGTCCCAGTGGGCGGAGTCGTGAGGGAGGCGTTAGAGGATGCATTGGAAGGAGACGGACTGATTGATATCTTCGAGTCCTTCAGCTCCACCTCTTTGGCCACATTTCCGTTAACCTGAACAGCAGACAGTTTCAGTAAATAGTCAGGAGGCTCAGTGCATCGCTGTGTGCTCTAGGGGTCAGACTTGAGCTGGTAAAGTGCTGAGCGTCAGCTGCAGTGTGTGGGCTGACCTCAGGCTGCTGGAGACTGAGCTTCATTAACTGTACGAGTGGGCACCATTAGCCAGGCATCAGTACTGCTCCTCTGACAGGTGACAGCGCCCCCTAATTCCCTCCTGCCAGCTACATCTGACACGTCACCCATTAGCCACCCAGAGGCCTGTACGTTCCTCCACAATCCTCTTTAGAGAAACCATCCCCACAGTCTCTAAACTAACCAACTCAAGCAATGAGAAGACGCCTGACACCTGATCTGCTCATGTCATTGAATAATGGTGAATTTATGTAGGAGCCAAGCTGTAAATAAGTCTTACAGGCCATGGACTTGTATTCTGCCTATTTTATTTATATATAGTAAATACATATTTTTGTCTGTATGCCAGAGTGTCTTGCATATTAGTGTCAATAGCGCAGGTCATTGTTTCTCTAGTGGCAACAAATACAGCACAAGCCAGTCTGTGTCTCACAGTGAAACTGCACCTGCCACAAAAACGTACAGATATATCATGATTGTGTCCCTTATGTTTCATTGTGGTGGCATAATGTGAGAAATATCACACATAATAGTCCCGGTGGAAAAAGAAACAACTTTAAGCAGGGTGTGATTTGAGCTGGATATTTGAATGAGAATGTAATCATTGAAATCTTTATGTAAATATGGTATATACATAAAGATATTGGCTGTTTATTAGTACTTCTAAAAGCACTTATTCATTTCTTATGAGAAAAAAAGGCAGACTTGTGAGATAACCTTGTTTTCTATATTCAGTGGGAGTAACAGGCTATACTGATCCCTCAGGATTATGGTCAATAAAACACTGTCTTGCTCTTCACTTGCACTGCATGCAGTCAAGAAATCTCTACTGTGTGCCACTAACTCACACATTTCAGACCAAAGTAATACAAATGACTCTCTGTTAATGACAGAGGCCTTTTTTGAATAAGCCAGAGTGAAAACAATGAAACCCGTTTGAATAGAGACTGAAAACTCTGAATAGAGATTGATCTTCAATCTCTAATGGGCTTCTTTCATGCAGTGACCACTTATCACTGGCGTAATCAGAAATAATTGCATTTAATACAGCCACAGACTTCCCTTCATATTTGTCTAGAGAGCTGACTTCACTAAACAATATGCTAACATTTTAATAACAGGCATCAAATCATGCAAAGGTCTCCATTGACTTGCTCTAGTGTTTTTTTTCTGCTGTGAGAACCTAGGTTCAGACGCAGGTCAACACAAACAACTCAAGTTGCTGTATTTATTTAGGAAAAAGCACTTGGGATAACAGATGAAACCCAAGCTGGTAAGTGCACTTTTCTGAAAACTGAGAAACAAAAGAGATCTCAGTATCCTTGTACTCCATTTGCTATCTTCTGAAATATCTTCTTTTAGGTTCAAAAGAAGGAAGAAACTAATTTAAAATTTTTTGGATGAGCTATTGAACCTTAATTAACCTTAAATGCAGCCTGCTAGTATTCTATCATCGGAGTAGTTGTCGTACCTTGTCCTCCATGTCTCCGTTGACCACAGGTTCAGGCAGCGGTCCTGCGGGCAGAGAGAAGCAGAACAGGTCAAACCTAGTACATCTGCATCCTTCAGATGGACACTTTCTCCAACACAGAAGAGCTAGTATGACATTCACTCCCTCTCGGGTTGCAGTGAGGAGATGTCGACTCCGTTACATACTGTACAACAGGTATGTACTTCATTTATTATTCAGATCACCATCATCACTGTGGTGAGAGCGATGGTACCTGCCCTTACGAAAGGAAAATATATTTACCAATATATTTCTTAAAAATTCCCTTTTTATTTTCTAATATATTATATATTTGAATACATTGAATAATATATTGATGATACATATATTATATAATATATTGCAGAATATACAAATGATTGCCGCTTTCAATATATTGCAATATATTGGAAAAAATAAATATTAAATCCCATTTATAAGAATATATGCCTAATTTATTACATGATATTTTCCAATATACTGCAATATATTTTTGTTTAATAAGGGTGGATACCTGGCCACCCCCGCAATACCATAGGGAATAAAATCTAGAGGCCTTCATCCTGGATTACACATTCACAAATGAACTGACATGAGAGACGAAGGATGTATGTAGAAATCTGCCGAGACTTGCTTGTGTAAAAGAAGAAGTGCACTTACTTTTAAAAAGAGTATTTTTACACACACTTACTGTTAAGTTAACATGCACATTCAATACATTTAAGCATACTTCTTGCTCACAAGGGTTGGCATGATAGTGTACATGTATAATGCACATAGAAGGCGATCGCACTATGCCTTATGATGAGCACAGGGAAATAATCCAAGATATAATCATAAAACAATTAACACCAAATTTAATTTAAGAATAATTAAAGTATATAAAATTGAATATTTACTCATTATTTGTACATTTTACAGTTACTAGATAAATCAAGGCATTAGCTTAGCAACACGCTAATTTCTGCCAACATGTGCTATTTATATGACAGAGTTGCTGCCTATCAATATGGTTTCAAATTAGTCACTTAAAAGCCTCTATTTAAATGATGCCTTAGAAAGAGGATGTTTATACTGGCTCACTAGGTTTAATAGGAACAGAGCTGACATACAAGCTTTTTAGTCGAGACAGGTGGGTGATCTTCTAGTTATGTGTTACAGACATACAGACAGTTCGCTGTACTCAGCTGCACGTGAAACTTTATGTCCTTCCTTGAGTCCCTTCACATACAATTTAGATTCTATTTAATAGATTTCTTATACATTTTTGACAGAAATGAAAACGAAGTACAGTGCGTTCAATGGATTGTACTGTCGTTTACCAACATACCTACTGTTCAGCTAATTAAAAACGCCATCAAACAGTTGTAAAAGTACTTTGTGCAAATGACATAATCTAGGACCTTTATACAGTGAATGCCATTGTAAAGACCATATGTCTTTCCATCACAGTCTTGTTTTCATCCACATTAAATTTAATATGGTGTCTAACCCTATTTAGGGCTATCACTTTTAGCCCTAGTAGGCTGGGATGATTGGTTTACAATAAGCAGTTTTGTCACATGCTAACACATCCAGAGTGTAAGGGTTATACTTTCCAAAACAAGTGTGAATATGAAAAAGTGTGCATTAATTCTTACTTATGTTAAAGAGAGAGAGAGAGAGAAAAGAAAACAGCTGAATTTACAGCTGTGTGGAAAACAGAATACTATCTTACTACTGAATACTGCACAGTATACATACAGTACAGTGCACATATACTGCCTACACATTTGCAAAAACACTAGAAGAAATAATGGGCAATGTTCTATGCAAAATTGTTGGCATATGACCTGGCATCCAGTTGACATACATAATTAAATTTTGTAGAAGCATATTTAGACTTTCCATTCAAATAGATGTTAAAAAAGATTAATTCTGTTTCATTAGTCTCACTGAAAACGGATAATCATCTGGGGAGCATTGCAAACTATATACTGCAGAGACAGTGTAGGAGTAGTATCTTATTATGCTATATTTAACACGGCCAATTTGACTGAAGTGATTTGGAATAATCTGACTGAAACCGTTTAATTGGCTGAAAGAGCTTTTCAGTTTAGTGTGATCAGCCATGAGGAGAAACTCCTCAAATCTTTAGAGATTTATGAAGAACTACAATGTGTGAGTGTTTGCTTGCTCAGTATTTATGAATTGTGCCTTCCGCTACCAATAATAGTACAGCAGTTAAATTTTACAAATTTTCAACAAAATCAGTGCAAAATCTTACGGACTCCAAACCTCTGAATGGCAATGTAAAAAACTTTTACAGCATGATTTTAACTGGGAACATTGTCTGAGACAATGTTCCCAGTTCTGTCAGATAATCCCACAGTCTGACTGTGAACTGAAAAAGAACTATTCACATCGAAACTCAGATAAGAGAGTGATTCTGGCAGAAAACATGGTCATGAGTATAAAATGACTCGGAGTGAGAACAGCAACACCTGAGACGTCTGAAAGCATTCGTCCGGTCAGTACTCCCGTTTTCGCTCGAACAGATGGAGTCTGTATGCGATGGATCTGATAAAATGTGATAGCAGCTAAGTAAAGTTTCCACTGTACTGACGCCAAACGCATGCTTGGTAAATAACATGAGTAAACATTGCATCTCTGCTCACTCATGACTAATCTAGTTGTGTCAAACACACACATACTCACACACACACACACTCTTGGTTTCCATGGCTGCTGTTGGCACTGCGCTTTCACTGGAGATCCTTGGCACTGAGTGACACAATGAGACGGACAAACTAAATTGCTTAATAGGAAACCCAAAACCAGCACAGAGAGAGATACCCGAGTGAAAGTAGTCAAGCATGCCCGAGTGACCCCTCCCGAACAATGACTCAGTGTCAGGCGCCACCAAGAGGCAAACCTGCTGAAATCTTCTTCATTTAGTGCCAGGTGAGTGTTTGGTTTGTACCTGTGAGGTGTTCTGCAGTGGGCGTCACTCGACACTTCTTGAAGAAAGCATCGGTGTCTGGATCTACGACCAAGAGTGTCGTGCTGTCACCCCCGGCTTTAATAGCGGCCACCACCTCAGCGTGCTGCTTCCCCTCCACCGAAACCCCGCTGACCTGAGAACAAACAATGACACATCTGAAGCCATACAGAGACTCTGTGAAACACATGCTGGACTGAATGACTCACACCTTAAAAGAATACAGTCAAACCAACATTTATTCAGACACCTTACATACAGTATCTTAAGTTCTCACAGTTTATTCGCTATAGTGTAGAAAATTATAATAACATATGACAAGAACTGTGTCATAACAAATACATCTTAATAATGTCAGCTAACGTTGATAGAAAGGCATGTAATGAATTAAGTTGAATAGCTGTCAGCTGTTAAATGTAAGTGCACAATTAGATGATACCAATTTAGGTCAACCAATTATATTTTTCATTTACATTTTTACATTGTTCAGTCTGTAGCATACAAAGGTTGCATTAGAAATTAAAGAAAAACACTTAAGCAAAACATGGTCATGTCAAAGTGTCTGAATAATTTTTGGTCACAAATTTCTGTCACAGTTTATCTTCACTAACATAAATGAACTGTAGCGTCCTGCACCCACTAGTCAAAAGATATCAAGAATTATATCTGGTGTCTGAATAATTTGACATAAGTCTTATGGGTCTGGAACAAAATGAAAATAAGTAATGAAAGAATTCACATTTTCTGGTTGAACTATGCCTTAAGTGTTAAAAAGTTACTGGATTATAGAAAATTGCTTAGGATATACTTGTGACGACTGGGTGAAGGAGGAGCAGGAAGCAAGTGCAAGGTTAATAATGTTTAATGAGAATACGGAGACAATACAAAACTGGAACACAAATAACGCTGGGAGGAATGCACTGTCCAAGATGGTGGTGAGGAGTGATGAATCCGGAAGGTGGAGGTGAGTAGGCAGCAGGAGAGGGTGACACAGGAACTGCGGGGAAGCGAGCCGAAGGTAAGTTGTGTTGCTTGATGGTGGTTGCAAAGAGTGGACGGGGTTCCGGGGAAGACAAAGACATCCAACGCAGAAACACACAAGAAAGCAAGTCACGGGTTACAAACAGGAAACAACGCTCTCACGAACACAAGACGCTAGACGAGCCATTATATAGGGATGAGTAATGAGTGATACTGCGTGATGCGTGACACACAGACTTCTCCCACAAAGTGCAAAACCCAGAGATCATGGTTTACCAACCGTAACAGTACCCCCCCCCCCCCCCCCCCTTAAAGAACGCCTCCTGGAGTTCCCAGGGCCTACCTGCTGATTGTAATCATCAATAAGGGAGTGATCCAGTATGTCCCTAGCAGGTACCCAACTCCTCTCCTCCGGACCGTAACCTTCCCAGTCCACCAGGTACTGGAATCCTCGTCCCCTCCGTCTCGAGTCCAGAATACGATTAACAAAATAGGTCTGTTCCCCATCTACGAGACGTGGCGGCGGGAGAACCAGGGTAGGCGGATTAATATGTGAATAAAAAACGGGTTTAATTTTGGACACATGAAAGGCGGGATGTATCCTCCTGTACGCTGGAGGTAGTTTGAGGTGGACTGTCACCGGACTAATGATCCTGGTGATAGTAAACGGGCCAATGAATTTGGGAGCTAATTTGTTAGAGACGGAACGGAGAGGAATATTGTTCGTAGAAAGCCACACTTTTTGACCCACGACGTAAACGGGAGGCTTTGACCGGTGGCGATCGGCCTTGGCCTTAGTGCGCTCCCTTACCCGGAGCAGAGTCTCGCGGGCTCTGGTCCAGGTGCGGTGGCACCTCTGGACAAATGTGTGAGCGGAGGGGACCGCGACTTCAGATTCCAGACTAGGAAAAACTGGTGGCTGGTAACCTAAGCTGCACTGAAACGGAGAGAGGCCCGTGGCTGACACTGGCAACGAATTGTGAGCGTACTCCATCATAGAGAGTTGTTGGCTCCAGGAAGAAGGATTATTGGAGACCAAACATCGCAACGTCCTCTCTAAATCTTGGTTGGCTCGTTCAGACTGCCCGTTACTCTGGGGATGATAACCCGAAGACAGGCTAACCGATGCTCCTAGTAACTTACAAAATTCTTTCCAAAATTTGGATATAAATTGGGATCCCCTGTCAGAAACCACGTCTACCGGGAGGCCATGTAACCGAAAGACGTGATCTAGGACAGTGAACGCTGTCTCCTTGGCTGTCGGTAATTTGGGCAAGGGAATGAAATGTGCCGCCTTCGAGAACCGGTCCACTACGGTCAAAATGACCGTCATGCCATTAGAGGGCGGGAGGGCGGTAACAAAATCTAGTGCGATATGTGACCAGGGTCTCGAAGGGACAGACAGCGGTTGAAGAAGCCCATCAGGAGGCCGGTTAGATGACTTACCACTGGCGCAAACTGAGCAAGCCAAAACAAAATCGTGGATGTCACGAGCCATAAGTGGCCAACAGAATCGTTGTTTAACTAACCCCTTGGTTCTGCTTATCCCTGGATGACAAGCAACGTTAGAGCAGTGACCCCACTGAATGACTTCGGACCGTAACTCCTCCGGCACAAATAAACGATTCGGTGGGCAACCGGGCGGAGGCGTTACCCCTTCTAAGGCCATCTTGAAATTACGAATGAAACGTCGATAGAAATTGGCGAACCCCAGAAACTGCTGTAGGGCCTTACGGGAATCTGGAGATGGCCAATCTATCACAGCCTTAACCTGGTCAGGATCCATAAGTATTCCCTCGGACGAGATGATATACCCTAGGAAGGGAACAGACTGTGCATGGAATATGCATTTCTCCGCCTTGACAAGAGCCCATTCTCGAGTAATCTCTGGAGCACTCATCTGACGTGTTGAACATGTTCCTGAAGAGATGAAGAAAAAATCAGTATGTCATCCAGGTAAACATATATGAACTGATCTACCATGTCTCTCAACACGTCATTAACGAGTGCTTGGAAAACCCCTGGCGAGTTGGAGAGCCTGAACGGCATCACCAAATATTCAAAGTGCCCTCTAGGGGTGTTAAAGGCGGTTTTCCATTCATCCCCCTTCCTGATGCGGACCAAATGATAAGCATTACGTAAATCCAATTTTGTGAATACGGATGCTCCCTGTAACCTCTCGAAAGCTGAAGACATCAATGGTAACTGATAGGTGTTCTTTATCGTGATGTTGTTCAGCTCTCGGTAGTCAATACAAGGTCGCAGAGAACCATCCTTCTTACCCACAAAAAAGAATCCCGCCCCCGCTGGAGAAGAGGAAGGGCGGATGAACCTCGATGCCAAGGAATCAGAAATGTATTTCTCCATGGCCTCCCTCTCCGGAATAGAAAGAGAGTAAAGTTTGCCTTTAGGCGGAGACTTACCCGGCACTAAATCTATCGCACAGTCATAGGGACGATGCGGAGGAAGAGAAGCAGCACGGGACTTACTGAACACCTCCTTCAGGTTCAAGTACTCTGCGGGCACATTTGATAACACCATGTTCTCTTTCTGAAAGACAGAAACAAGCACAACCGGACAAGCAGAAACCAGACAAGACTCATGACAACTTTCACTCCACAATGTGACAGTGTTGGAACCCCAATCCACTCGTGGACCCTTTCCGGAGAGATGGGATGGCGTGTAGGACTGACTTGTCTACCCAGGCGGTTAATCCGAGCATCTACCCGAAGGGCCAGGTCGATAAGGCCATTTAGCGTTGGGGGCAGCTCGAGGAGGTAGATCTCCTTCTGAACAAGGTCGGCCAACCCATGCAGGAATCGATCCCACTGCGCCGCCTCGTTCCACTGGCGCGCGGCCGCCAGGGTGCGGAACTGAATGGAATAGTCCGCCACTGATGATTTTCCTTGTTTCAGGTCCGAGAGCTGGTGGGCGGCCTCCCTGCCGGCCGCGGCTCGACCAAAGACCCATTTCATCTCATCGGAGAGGGCGTGGAATGAGGCGCAACACGGATGTTGATTCTCCCACACCGCCGTCCCCCATAAGGCGGCTCTGCCATATAGAAGAGTAAGCGCAAACGAAACCTTGAACTCCTCTGTCGCGAAGGTGCGGGGCTGTAATGCAAAATGCATGGAACATTTGTTAAGGAAAGTCTTGCAAAAGTTTGGCTCACCGGAGTAACTCTCTGGCGCCGGAAGTAGCGGCTCTGGCCGGAATTGGTCCTGGGAGGTCTCCCGGGGGACGGTCGGTGCAGGCGGTGCGGTGGGCGCAGTGGGAGAGGTGAGCTGGTGAATCTGCTGGGTGAGCTCGGACACCTGTGTCACCAGCGCTTGGATCGCGCGTCCAGTGTTCACGATACTATCCTGCTGCTGATCCATGCGGTTGACGCTGTGGTGAATAAATTCCGACAGTGAAGTGGTGCTCGCTGCTTCCATGGTTGGTGAGAGCGTTCTGTGACGACTGGGTGAAGGAGGAGCAGGAAGCAAGTGCGAGGTTAATAATGTTTAATGAGAATATGGAGACAATACAAAACTGGAACACAAATAACGCTGGGAAGAATGCACTGTCCAAGATGGTGGTGAGGAGTGATGAATCCGGAAGGCGGAGGTGAGTAGGCAGCAGGAGAGGGTGACACAGGAACTGCGGGGAAGCGAGCCGAAGGTAAGTTGTGTTGCTTGATGGTGGTTGCGAAGAGTGGACGGGGTTCCGGGGAAGACACGGACATCCAACGCAAAAACACACAAGAAAGCAAGTCACGGGTTACAAACAGGAAACAACGCTCTCACGAACACAAGACGCTAGACGAGCCATTATATAGGGATGAGTAATGAGTGACAGCTTTTGCTGACAATTAACGGAGACACCCACAAACTAGTCAGTGCTGACGCGTGACACACAGACTTCACCCACAAAGTGCAAAACCCAGAGATCACGGTTTACCAACCGTGACAATACTGAGTATATAGTACTGTATGCAACAATATATCATTCAAACAGTAGTATACTATCCACCTTATTTTTGAGATTCACCTTGTTTTCTGTGAATGTGCAAGAAGTTATAAAGAAATAAAGTGCAGCAAACAGTACTTTTTTAGTGTTACAAGTGTGATCTATATCTTAAAATAATATTATACCAAAAAGCAGTTCTATACTGTATGTGAACTGTCTGAGAGACTGTTTTTGAGCACTGTCAGGGAGAAGCGCACACATGAAGATGGTGCTGAAAGATAGCAGGAGTATTGAACAGTCATTTTCACCACTTTTTTTTACCTTAAACAGTTAAATGCACACACTTTTACAGGTCAAAATGACCATCTTCGCACGTTCTGACCCGGAAAAGGAAGTAAAACAGCACAAAATACAATGGATGCAGATGCAAATAAAATTATACAGTGTTTTGCTTTCCACAATATTTTGAAAAGTCAACAAAAAAATCAGCAAAACATTGGTCTCGTACGGCAGAGAAAAAAGAGGAGCCCTTGTTGCAGCCATGGGCGAATTTCGCGCCTATAATAAGTCATGTGATCTCAGTTGGTGGTGTCCACCTGAGTTGACGTCACTTTTTTAATGACGTACGACTCGCATTTACTGGGGAACATCCGATTTGTCTTCTTACATGGCACACGCAAATGCACGTATCCGATTCATATCCGATTTATTACCACATATGAATGAGGCCTGAATCCGATCTGAGAACATCGGAATCTATATGTTTTTTTCCTGCTTACATGTTCACCTGTCATATCCGATCTGTGCCACATGAGAGCAAAAAATTGGGTCACTTGAACCATGCAGTGAAAGTAAACACGTGTACCAGTATTATTGGATCTGGGGAGCTCTTAGAGTGACAGTAGTCTAATATTTCTGCTGTCTGTCATTTATTTTAATCAAACAGCAAAAGAGAGAAAATCTCTTACTGCTTTTGACTAAATCGCTTTTGTAACTTTAATAAGAAATACATTTTACTCTACACAGTGAAGAACATGCAGTATTTTTATACATTTGATTACTTTATACAAATGAATGAAGCATTTCTTATTTATTTATTTATTCTACTGTAGTTCTTTGTCCTATTACTTGTAATTGGTTTCTTATACTTATTACTTTAATCTAGATTGTTTACTTGTCTTCGGTGAGTTTGAGTTTAGTTTTTTTATTTTCTTTTTTTTATTTAGACTAATATTTATTATTTTTATTTATTATTTTATTTGTGATATTGACTGGTTATTATGAAAATTCCATGTTGATATCATAAAGACCTTATTTAAAGCAAAAATAACTATATTGTGATATATATAATTACCAAGAAATAAAATTACTCACATTGTGATTGAATATTTTGGTCATATTGCCCACCCCTAATACAACATACTGCATAAATAGCAGGAGTAGGAGTAAATAGCAGCTTTTAATTAAACTTAATTTTTAAATCTATTTTTTGATGCATTATTTACATCTTCATTGTTCCAACAAAGAAATTGTTTATCAAAGCAAGGATTCATTTTTCAATATTATCAGTCTCCTTTCCTGCTGTCCGAGGAAAGGATATCCTGTGTCTTTGAACCACAAACCCTGAAGCATTACACATTCGCCAAAAAACACAAGATCATTTTCTGTGAACTGAACAGAGAAGGATGTCAAGGGCAAAATAGCGACTTAAAATTTAATTTATCTGATTTATTAAACATAAATAAATGAATAAGAGTGAGAAGTCCATGCACGTTTCACTTCAGGTAGCATTTAAAGGAAAAGTTTGCCCAGAAATGTAATTGCCATCATTCACTCTTCAGCTTTATTTCCTCTTTCAAACACAAGGAATGCAGTGATTCATGCTGTCAAACTTCAAGAAGGACAAACCAGACTTGGAATATAGAGGAGCTCGTTTTTTACTACGGTTATGGATCATTTTGCTCCTTTTTATAGTTTGACAGCATATCATTTTGTGTTTCACGCAACAGTGAACAATATGAGAGTGTGTTAAATTTTCATGACTAAACTTCACCTTTAAGCAGAAGAAAGGACAGCGCTGGCATGTTCAGATGCCAGACTCTCTGGGAACAGTGTATAAGTGGAATGAGGGTGTGTCTGTTAGTGGAGCTCGGGCCCGGAGAGGAAACGGACAATGTGCGCTCAGCAGGAACAATAGCAGCCTGTCCAACACAAAGAGCCCGACTCACAGTAGGCCTGGAGGACCCTCTGGGACAACAGAAAGACCCCTCCATCGCTCCCCTCCCTCTGCTTCCTTCCCTTCCTTCACTTGTTCACTGGTGGCCCTTCTGTGACTCTCGCTTCGGATTCAAACTCAAGAATTACAACTCGCACAAGAACAGGACAGAGAAAACCTTACAGAAATATACACCTAACCGGGTTTATTTTCAGTATTATTTACTTTGTCTACAAAAGTTGTCTGTATTTGAATTGATTCAGGAACTAAACACCATTGTGTGCTGCTCGGTGACAAACAGCAGTTCTGCTGTGAATTTAGAAATAGAGCAATATTGACAGTACTGTGTCTAAAATGTATGTTACTCATTATTAACTGTTTGTTGACACAATACAGTTTCACAACATAGTTGTGTTGGTCTGGCAACTGCATCATGTATACTGCTTGACCATATCATATTTAAAGGCAGTTTTATTACTGTAACTTAAGGTAAGACACTGCATACAAAACTTTAAAAGCCATTTTCTCAAAATGTGTTTTGCATAGAGACAAACAAAATAAATTATATATTCTAAAGGTTTTTACAGAGGGGTTTGTTCAAATATTATTTGTGTAAATTATATAATAGTATATTCCTAAAGAGTTTATTTATTTATTTTGGAGAGCATTTTATGATTTATAGAGTAACAAAAATAGGCATCCAAAATGAAACAAGAATTTTAAACCTTCCTTTATCCAATGTTTAGATTTATTTTCTGTAAAAGTATGCATGAAATAGTGCATTTAATTAGATATTGCATGATTTGCATATTAATACAGTAACATCTCAGAAATGTTGTAATACAAAACAGTTGTCTTAATGTACTGTGATTAATTAGCTTGGGAAGGAATATATTATATATACATACATTAGTTACATTTTTTGGCAACACTTTAGCATAGGGACCAATTCTCACTATTAACTTGTAGCTTATTAGCATTCTTATAATTAAAATATTGGCTGTTTATTAGTACGGTGCGTATAAAGTATATATGATTCATGACCATATTCTACATCCCTAATCCTAATAACTAAATTTAACAACTACTTTACTAATAATTAATAAGCAGCAAATTAGGAGTTTACTGGGGCAATAGTTATAGTTAATGATTTGTTAATGGCGAGAATTGGACCTTAAAATAAAGTATGATCCATTTTTTGGTTTTGTGATTTGGGGTGTGATTTTGCAGTCTGACAGGGGTTTGTAAAGTATAATTCTATACAAAGTTCAAATGGGTCACGACATGTTGCACTTGGTCATCCCTGCCCTGTTCATTACACTGTGACTAAGTGTTTTCATGGCAGCGCTTAATCAGAAAGAGCTGGGCGAACCTAACGTTGAATCAGTGCAGAAAACCAGTCATATTTTTCTATTTAGTCACAGTCTGAAAGCTTAAATCCAGCTGAATGTGTCTAGTTGTATGTTGTACTGAACACACACAATACACAGAATCTGAAACGTATTAGTTGTTTGATTATTGAGTGATACTCATTTCTTCCTGCTTAAAAGATCTCCTCTCTCAAATATCATGAGGTTGATCTGCTTGATTCCTTGGCTCTCGCCCTTGTCTCCTTCCCATGAGTCTCTGCTTCTCTGTTCCGTACAGGATACGCTAAAAAAATGCTACAATGTACAAATTTCCCTTCCAGGAACAGTGTTTTTCCAAGTCATAATAATGCAATACTTGGAAAAGTATAAATCTATCATGTTTTATTGTAACACCTAAGATTTTTCTCACCACATGTTATGTAACCGCTTCAAAAATAACTGATTTTGGACAAAGTCTAAAGAAAGCAGCATGTGTATTCTAATAATGAAATTCCAAAGTGCATGGCAATGATCGTACCTGTATTATCCTGTCTTTGGGCCTCAGGCCGGATCTCTGTGCTGGAGAGTCGTCATCTATAGCGCTGATATACTGGCCGGGTCTGGACTTCTCACTGTGCAGGTTAAAGCCGAAGCCATTGGGGCCTTTCTCAATGACACATAGCCGGGGTCTGAGCTGGGTTTTCAGGTCCTGCGGGACAGACACAAAACATAACATCAGCACAATGAAACACAAGCCGGTGCCACTGGAATTCAGGAAGTTTGGCGTCTGAATGTCTGTGCCCTTCATCTTAAAGGATACCATCTTATATAGTATATTAAAGAGCAGAAATCATTAACTTCAGAATCAGAGAAGGTCTTGTTAAAACCTGAGGCCGGTTACATAAACTGCTAGGTCATCTGGTATTTTTTGTAACCTGTTAAAGTCAGCTACATAAAAAGGTAAACCAGCTCAAATTTGAATACGAAAAGTAAGACTGTTATCCCTTGACTAATTGCTAACTGGTCAGACTAGTTGTCTGTGTTATGCAATTGCCCTCTGACCAAATCCAAATGACCACAATTATATTGCATAAGATATAAAAATGAGCACTTAATGGCTAATTTTCATGTGACTTTAATGTCCTTCATGCTGGGGTGTGCTGCTGGACGGAGGAATAGACCCAGACAGAAGGATGTTTTCCCTTTGTCCCGAATGTGATGGAAGTGGACAGCGCACAGGATGAGGTCACCTGATTACGGGCCGCCCCTCACTGTTCTCACACGGCACACGTACAGTTCATTGTCATCCAGGAAAATAACACCCTTTCCGCTCCGTTCAGCAAGTTGGGTCTTTTTATAGTTTTTCGGACAGTGATTCAAACTACTATTTGTGTTTAATGCGCCGTTGATTATATTTAGCCTAGAGAACCTTACAATGAAAAAAAAAACTGATTTCAACATAGGCAGTTTTGCAATCACACCCTTAATCATAAGAGGAAACACTTTCACTTTCCTAGTTGGTACAATAAACCTAAGTCATGGTAGGCGTCACATTTACTTTAACATTATAATTTTTTTAAAACGAGGCTGTGAGGGACTGTCAGTGCAAGATATCATGCTTTTCCATTTGTTCTTCTGACAAACAGCAAATATAAGCGATGGTAAGAGTGAAAACAGGATGAACAAATACAATTAAGCACATAACAACACCACCGCAGAGCAGTCCTCTTGCTCTTACACACAGTTCTTCCTCTATGTTGGGCTCAAGCGCAGGAAGAGCTGGACTTCCTGTGTACCACACCTGCTTTCCAGTGTCAGAAACAATGCGGAACACCACCCGCCTCCATCCACCCTAAACCACAGCACAACTCACATGCTCCATCACAGGCCCTGGGCGGCACTTTGAGAATGGGTGGACATTGTGTAGACGAATCGGTCTGTGAGGGGTGTAACCTGCCCTGATGCATAGGTCTGCTGCTTTTCAGACACATTTTCACCTCCACTCTGAAAGCTATAAATAAATCACAGCACAACATGATCTGATACTGCTTCCTACTTGAATAAATCAATCAGACTTTACACAGTGGATTGTGTAAAAGTGGTTAAAATACAAAACACCAGTGAAATGCTGCTACATTTGGTTACATGATATATATCCCTTATATTGAAAAATAGACTGATGTGTTAAGTATTTTGTTTTTCTGTGAGATACATATTTTTTTAATTTTGACTTAAATAGGTCTGTTTAGTTAGAATTAAGGCCTGTTCACACCAAGTTTGATGATTATGTTAACTATAACTGTAAGGTTTTAAAGCGTTAGTTTACCCCAAAATTTTACTTCTGTCATTAATTATTCACCCTAATAATTCATCTTCAGAGATATTTTTGATGAAATCTGAGAGCTTTGTGAAACTCCATAGACAGCAAAACAACTACCACGTTTAAGGCCAAGAGAGGTTTAAGGACAGGCGATGTTTTTCTGATAAAAATTATGATGTAACATATTTAACATGCCATATTGCTGTTGCTATGACATGCACTAAATATCAGTTAAACATATCTCTCCGTTTGAGTTGTCACAGGCCACATTCCCACTGATTTTGACATATTCAATATGACTACATAATAATTCTCATTATTACAAGAAATATTATAACTGTTGTAATAATACTACTGACTTTTTGTTTTTTACAAAACAATTCTTTACTATTTACTAATTATTTTATTTTACTAAATAAATGTACAATAGTAACATTTATGCCTTTCTTTCTTTCTTTTTTATACTGTCTTTTATTTTGGCACAAACCCACAGGGAGTGAAGTTTCTCCTTTGTGAGTAACAGATTTGTAAATGCCTCTCACTTCTAATCTGTTGAAATGGCTGAGCCTCATTATGTTCTCAGATGCATGCTATAAGAGGCCCAAATTCATTCAGAGATTGGGTTTACGTGAAGTAGCTAGAGTTTACTGTGAGATGCTGAAACACCAGATCATGAGCTCCTCACGAGTAAATGAACACTGTCTCAAGCTTATGTTTATTTAAATAAATTGCAGTAATCTGATAATGTTAATAAGCCATGTCACAATTTTTATAAATCATCTAAACTGAATTAAATGATTGATACCATTGAATTTTTTGTCATTATATATTCTCCTCTGCTCTATCCCTAATGCACACCGCCACATCAGCCATTCAACAGAGGATGTATTGTGCGTCCCATGCAGAGGAATCTCAGAGAGGGCATGGAATCTGAGGAATCTGCTGCAATCACAAAAGCCTGTCCATCTCGTGAAGAGGCACCATTGAAATGAAAATGGGAGGAACCAAGGTTTGGCTTTGACAGAACATCCTGTGTACAAAACTGCAGCTTTGACCTGAGATCAGCCTGCCAACCCGAAACAATCACTGAAACTGCCAAAACAAAAAACTTCTTATGAACTCTGAAACATGGAGGGAGTTAGTACATTTTTTTGGTTGCTGTTCTACTCACAGTTTACTGAGCGCCCAATGAATTGTGTAATTGAAACACAGCTGAGGTTGAATCAGTCAAATCCAAGAAAATATCCAAATTACAAAAGTAATTTCTGTTCACGCCCAAATGGAGAAAATTACATATACTGTAACACAATGTCCAAATCGGAGTGCTGACCTCAAAAGCATAGACATGATGTGCTGCGATCTGAAACAGGCCATTCAAGCAAGATATGCAATGGAAAAATATCAGAAGACATAAGAAACCACCTGGAAAAAAAATGGATCACAATACCTTTCCATTTTCATTTTGTCTTAATTGTCAAAATTATTATACCCTGCAAATGCACATTAGACACACCAACCAGAAAATTAGCATTTTTACGCTACATTAGCATGATATTATTTTTTAGCATTAGCATTTATGTGACCATTTTTCCATGCATAATACTTATATTGCAAATAGCTGTCTGTGGTCATAGTTGCCAAGTGAACCTATAGTATATACAGGTGCATCTCAATAAATTAGAATGTTGTGGAAAAGTTAATTTATTTCAGTTATTCAACTCAAATTGTGAAACTTGTGTATTAAATAAATTCAATGCACACAGACTGAAGTAGTTTAAGTCTTTGGTTCTTTTAATTGTGATGATTTTTACTCACATTTAACAAAAACGCACCAATTTACTATCTCAACAAATTAGACTACTTCATAAGACCAAAAAAAAAAATAATAATAAAAAAAATAAACCTTTTTAGTGAATTGTTGCATTTTGGAAAGTATGTTTGTTTACTATCTATGTTCTCAATTCTTGGTAGGGGCTCTTTTTGCTTTAATTAATGCCTCAATTCAGCATGGCATGGTGAGGTGCTATGGATGGCCTTCAGCTCATCTGCATTGTTTGGTCTCTTGTTTCTCATTTTCCTCTTGAAAATAGCCCATAGATTCTCTCTAGGGTTCAGGTCTGGTGAGTTTGCTGGCCAGTCAAGCACACCAACACTATGGTCATTTAACCAACTTTTGGTGCTTTTGGCAGTGTTGGCAGGTGTCAAATCCTACTGGGAAATGAAATCAGCATCTTCAAAAAACTGGTCAGCAGAAGGAAGCATTGTAACGATCGGACACTGGAGACGAGAGATCCAAGAGCAGTGTTTATTGGGTAATGCAAAAATCAAAATCCAAAACAAGCAGGGGGTCAAAACTATGAAATCAGTTAGGAACAAACCAAAATGAAACAAGAAACTAGAACTAGAACTCACAAGGGAACGCGAGGAAACTGGGTGACGGAAAATAAGGTCTCCATGACACAGACAGAAAACAGACCGGTTAATATAGACAGGATAATGACGATGAAAGTGAAGACAGCTGAGTGCAATTAACAGGTGTGCAATTACCGTGATGAAGGGACAAGGCTTTGTGGGAAATGTAGTGCCTGCAGTGAGGTGCCTATGGGGAAGTGAGACCACTAGTGGACACCCAGGGAACCACAGACCAGACACCGTGACAAGCATGAAGTGCTCAAAAATTTCTTGGTAAACGGGTGCAGTGACTTTGGTTTTCAAAAAAACACAATGGACCAATCACCAGCAGATGACATTGCACCACAAATCATCACAGATTGTGGAAAATTAACACTGGACTTGGGCAATTAGCTTCTCCACCCTACCTCCAGACTCTAGGACCTTGGTTTCCAAATGAAATACAAAACTTGTTCTCATCTGAAAAGAGGACTTTGGACCACTGGGCAACAGTCCAGTTCTTCTTCTCCTTAGCCCAGGTAAGATGCTTCTGATGTTGTCTGTGGTTCAGCAAATTCCTTGACACGTTTGTGTGTGGTGGCTCTTGATGCCTTGACCCCAGCCTCAGTCCATTCCTTGAATCAATTTTGTTTGACAATCCTCATAAGGCTGCAGTTCTCTCGGTTGGTTGTGCATCTTCTTCTTCCACACTTTTTCCTTCCACTCAACTTTCTGTTAACATGCTTGGATACAGCACTCTGTGAACAGCCAGCTTCTTTGGCAATGAATATTTGTGGCTTACCCTCCTTGTGAAGGGTGTCAATGATTGTGTTCTGGACAACTGTCAGATCAGCAGTCTTTCCCATGATTGTGTAGCCTAGAGAACCAAACTGAGGGACCGTTTTGAAGGCTCAGGAAACCTTTGCAGGTTTTTTGAGTTGAGAAGCTGATTGGCATGTCACCATTTTCTAATATGTTGAATATAAATTGTCTAAATTGTCCATGAATATTTTCTCACAGCTGTAAATTTCAAGTATCCTGACTCTCATGCTATACATTGCAAACACTAGCAGAAATGCAGATGAGTGGAAATGAACTAAATAAAACGTATAATTGCTTTGCATGCTTGTTTTTTTATATGTATAAAAATACAGTATGTTTAAGAAATAATTTATTGTGAAACACTTCTTGTTGACTGGTGTTTCCCTGCTGAAGGATTGCTCCAAAAATTACATAACATAGTAGACACAACAAATCATAAAGGCCGAAACCAGCCTTAATTATTAGCTTTGCATATTCAAATGATTATATTATACTAATCAGGTATGTAGCTTTGACTAGGCAAACATTTAGCAACGGAGCGCTAGTACTGTATGTAGCTGCCTGTTTAGAATGT
Source organism: Carassius carassius (assembly GCF_963082965.1). NCBI lineage: Eukaryota > Metazoa > Chordata > Actinopteri > Cypriniformes > Cyprinidae > Carassius > Carassius carassius. The sequence goes on along the minus strand of NC_081755.1, from coordinate 20,145,344 downwards.
GACAAGCTTATTAACCATATACAGTACAATTCTACAATCCTGTCATCAATGACTTTACTTTCACCTCTACATTGCTTAGATACTTGAAAATACAGTCCAGGGGCTTTGAGCCCTAGCTTAGCCATGAGGCTATCCTGCGTTGGGTTTGCATGTTCTCCCCGTATTGGTGTGGGTTTCCTCCAGGAGCTCCAGTCTCTACTACAGTCCATGACTAGACATTAAAAATATATGTGTGTGTATGTTAGCCCTGTGGATTGACCATCCATCCCATGCTGGAGTGTCCAATCCTGCTTATGGAGTGCCGATGTCCTGCAGAGTTCAGCTCCAACCTGCCCAAACACACCTACATGGAAGTTTCTGGTGATCCTTGATTTGTTGGTTTAGGTGTGTTTAATTAGGTTTGAAGCCCTCCAAGAGCATTAAAGGCTCATTAAAGGCTCACTAGCCGCTTTTCCACTGTCGGCCCAGTGTGAGCCAGTGCTTTAAACGGGTCGGGCGGGGCTTATAGCCTTGGGCCTTTAGCACCGAGGCCAAAATAGCACTGCATTTCCACTGTCGGGCCAGAAGCATCGCTGCGCTTAACTAAAACCCACCCTTTACATGCCTCTAAGGAACAACCACATCATTTCACCAATAAAAAGAGAAGTTAATAGAAAACTAATTAGAAATAAGTCTTGGAAACTAGCGCAATCACAAAACAAACACGATAAAAGCATCCGTTTGTTTGCATGCTTTGTTATTTTATTTTTTTAATCCAAAAGCATCTGTGTTTTACTACAGTATAATATGTGATACATAATGAATTCATTTATCAGGATTTAAAATTAGTCACACAGAAATAAAGCGTTATGAACGTTATAAAGCGCTTATTCAGTCGATTCGGTTTCTGTTTATTTGTAGTCACATACATCACATTTAGAAAGAATTAAAATTTCTATATTTTAGAAAAACTCCCAACTTTGACTTTATTTTTAAAAGTCTATAGCTGTTAGCTTTATGAAATGATCCGAGGCACTGATGCTCCCCAGATGCAGAGAAACTCCGCACTTGTTCATAACCATTCCTCTAGCCCCAGCTTTGGCCCAATGTTTACGTTGGGCCAAAAAACCAGGGCCGTTGGCCTCGAGGAAGCATCGATAAGGCACAATCAAGCACCGGAAGTGACTAGTCACTAGCATGCCTGCTTTTTTTTTCCCACCAGCCATGGTGGGAAAAATGGAACCTGTCTATAGCCCATTATACTGGTATAGACACCAGCATAATCATGACTCAATCATGAATATATGGTTAGATTTATGGTAGTTTATACCAGTGATTCTTAACGCTTTTCTTTGTGGCACGCCAACAGGCCAACACCCTATTTTCAAACTCTCTCAAAACAAACATCAAATTCAACTCAGCTTTTAGCAGAGACTCCTAGCCCTGAAACGGATGAGTCAGATAAGGGAGACATCCAAAAATTTGGTGTGCCTCTACAAACAGGGTTGGAAAACACCATAAAGTCTACTGTAGACACATATGGTAGATAGGTTGTGATGACTATGTTCTCTGTGGGTTTTTTTATACAACAATCTTGGTTAGCAGTTTACTAGAATACACTTAAATGTAAACCCTCTGACAACACATATTAACACATAGCCCTAATATATAAATAATTCCTTAGTGAACTTCCTGTCCAGGAATTTCACATATTACAGGGGACTGATCTCCACATGGTATGATACAAGTCACATCTGTGCTAAGATATAAAGGCTTGACGAGACAAATTACAGCTTTCACAAAAATTAAAGATCTTTTTCAACAAGGTGAAAAACATTTCCGTTCACAGCTTCATTTCATCCTGTCTGGTCCAAAGTTCACCCATATTAGACTAAATAGCCTGCAAATGATCAACCTCACTGTCAAGCTTGCCCAGCTCTAGGCTACAATACCACAGATGACATAAAACAAAAACAAACAGTGTGTGTTCATGAGTCAATAATGAACTTGTACTCTTGTTCTGGTAGCAGGTGGTGTATTACTGAACTCGACTAGAATTGTATCAGAGCTATTGAATAGACAAACATGTTCCACAACTAAACACTATTAGGTCTTTAACTCAATTTCCAGACAGAGTAGAGTCTATTCCTTCTTTCTGGGAGCAAATCTATCATTCTCCATGCACTTAGCTTGTCTGAGTCTGACCTTATGGGTATATCCTTTGTGGTATCCTGTAAGGGAGGAGTGTCTATGGGAATATTTACACTAGTGTTATTGAGTCACTTCAGTGAAATTAGAATTGTCTCTTCCTAAGTCTGTTTCATGGCAGTATTCACGTTAATGATGCAACAATAAGGTTCCATTACCAACACACAACGTCTTCAGTACGTCCTCACAACATAACAAGATAACCAAGAACATTCCAGATAGGTACTCTATTTGTAATATATTGTTAATCTCATGACTTACTAGCAAAGTAACTGCAACGTCATATGCACATAATTTTATCAACCCTGTATCACATGAAATACATTCTGAGTTAACTATTTTGCAAATCGCAATTATGTTACATGCCAACATATAAGCAGTGCTATTACGTTGGTCCTTAACCTATAGCCAATTTATTGCAGTGCTATTACGTTTGTCCTGAACATAATACATCCAAAGCAGGTTTCTTTTCACACGTAGCAGCTAATGCTGTTCATTTTGTTTTAATTATTTACTCCCTTTTTTCTCATCGGGCTACAAAATATTATCTATGCCAGGGGGAGTCAAACGGCGGCACCCAGATAATTTTATCTGGCCCTCCAACTGGTTTTTGATGTTTAAAACCCCTCGCAATCTGATATCAAAGTCCCCGCAAAGGTTTAGCGCTTTCAGCGGTGAGTTTAACAACACTCAACTGCAGGTAAAACAGCATTCAGCGGTGAGTTTGACCAAAGCAACTCTCAACTGCAGGTAAAACGGCATTAAAAGGTGAGTTTAACAATGCTCCAAGGCGCGTGCAAGTAAGCAGTTTAACCGTTTTCTTACAACCCATTCTCGCTTATCGCTTATTCATAGTTTATCACTATGAAATCACGTTCAAGAAGTCTCATTCAGCACACATCGCGATACTTGCCATCAGTTTACATGTGCCACAGGTTCGGTGAGTAGATGTAAATTCGCTCTTTTAATGCCTGTTATAAAATGTATTCTGTCTTCTTTATTAATCAGATTAGCGCCATATTGTTTACTCGCTGTATTATATCAGTCATCTGAGGCTGTCTTTGAGTTTCATTGTGTTTAACTAAATGCACACACCTGCTAACTAGTGTGATTAAACTCTGTCGGTCACGTGACGTGCCATAGACTTTCAATATATTCATTTCAGGTTCAAAGATGTAAATTTGTAGTAAAATCATGGTAACCATGACACGTACAACAGTAACAAATTAAATGTGAAGTTAAAACCCAGGAACGGGCCATTTACCATGTTTTTACCACAGTAACTGTAGTTTTACTAATAATCAATACAACAATACAATAATCATCAAACTAACTATGGTTGTACAACTGTAATGGTCGTTTTTTGATGTGCTTTTATATGACAGATATCACAGTAATCACATTTACTTTACCATGCTTTTGATACCTTTTTATGTAAATCCCAAAAAAGTAAATAAATAAAAGGACACATTTTTCCCCTCTTGCAGTTCATTCATATCAGTTTATATTTTAAATATTTTGCTCACAAAACATTATTAAAATTCAGTTTATAATTCTATTTTATTCTACCCCCCCCCCTTTCTTATTTTTATTATTATTTTTTTTTTTAGCTGAAAAGATGTCAAGGAAGCAGTCAGCCCTGTGATGTTTCTGGAGAGGTATTCCTTCATAAATGGAGAAGACAGAAAGCTGCGGAGGCAGACATTTGCAGCAGTAAGTCTGTGATAGTTTGACCTTTTTATCAAACATTCTTGCTGTTATAAATTGCACAGCAGTTGTTGTTTCTTAAACTTTTGCACTGTCCAAATACCCACACTTGCCATCTTTGCACTTGACCATTTGATTATTTATTTGACGCATTTCCTGTTTTTAGCCCAAGTGTTCGAGTGAGCATGGGGGGCAAAAAATGTGTGTCGAACCTTTCATGACCTGATGACAGTGGTTACCAATCCTGGTCCTGGAGAGCCCCAGCACTGCACGGTTTTGGTGTCTCTCTTATCTGACAAACACACTTTTGAGGTCTTGGAGTCTTCACTGAGGAGCTGATGAGTTGAATCAGGTGTGTTTGATCAGGGAGACATATCAAATGTGCAGTGTTGGGGTTCTCCAGGACCAGGATTGGGAGCCACTGCCTTATGGGACACACTTCAGTGTTTACAGAGATTTTTAGTTTTTTTTTTTAAATTATTATTCAACTTTGCATTTTAAAATAAATTCTAAATCTCTTTTCAATAGTCCCTATTACAGAGGACAATTAAATTTTTGGTGCTTCTAATTAAGTTAAAAAAATATTTTCAATATCTAATTATTATTATTATTATTAATATTTCACATACATTGGAAGGTTATATTATATCTTATATTATTATTATAGGTTATAATATAATATAGCTTGTTATTAATGACTTGCTTTTATTAATGGATGCATTTAACATTTAATTATACAGCATCTTTACAGAGGCTGTATAATTACACACACACATACACACAGTAATGTATAAGTTGCATGTAATGTAATAATATTTCTTTTCTTTCTGTCTTACAGGATTGTTTGCAGATAATGCTGTTCTTCTTTTTCAGAAGTTTTTGGTGAGCCAACCCTCACAAACCTTCCTAAAAACTAAAAGAGCTATTATTGAGTCTCAGCGAATCTTGCCATGATCAGCTCTTCCCAGGTACATTTGTTTAGAGTTTTTTTTCATCAACATTTACTCCTCAAATGCTCTGGTCTGAATCTTACTTTAAATTAACTTAATTATATGTTTAATGAGCAATATTAATTACACACAGAGTAAGTAGAGATTATCTTGTTTTTCAGAAGATAAGGAAGACCAAGGAAATTATTTGCTCAGGATGAGGAATGAAGAGCTAATCTTGTGCTCAAACAAAGACAGAAGTCCTCTGGTATGTGTGTGTTGAAACAATGCTGTGTTATGTGTTACAGCACTTTATGATGATCTCTCACAGGACTGGTCATGTCAGCCATGATTATTCTTTCTAATATGTTTTTTTTTTTTGATACAGCTATTACAATTATAGCATGTTGGCAAAGTGTGACAGGAACATTTTTAAATTTTATGTTTAAAAAAAACACCTGTTTGTCTTAAATAAAAGAATAGAAGTTTTATAAAAGTGGTTTACATTATTTAATTGTTTCATACATGTTTTGTTATAAATTGTGGATTGATAGTTGATTGGTTTGAAGCCAGGCCTTACACTGCACAGACTAAAACACATTTGTGAGAGAAGTCAGGAACTTTGGAGAAAGATTCTAGAGGAAAAAGACACATTTACTGCAACAATAGATGACATGTACATTTAGCTGACGCTTTTATCCAAAGCGACTTACAATTGCTACATATGTCAGAGGTCGCACGCCTCTGGAGCAACTAGGGGTTAAGTGTCTTGCTCAGGGACACATTGGTGTTTCACAGTGGATTCAAACCCGGGTCTCTCACACCAATGACATGTGTCTTATCCACTGCACCAACACCACCACCAGATGAATTATAGAGGCAAAAATTTCTGTCACATGCTAAGGGGTGTCTCATGAGCAAGTCTTTTGCCTCTAACTTTTTCTTAATTCTTGCAGAATGAAATTTTATTGCAGTATTTTAATTTGTACAGATGATCAAATCAGCCAAATGAGGGGTTTTGGCCAAGTGATGCTCTTGAAAGGAGTGAAAGAAGAGGATGTGGTAAATTGTCTTCAGAGAAAAAGCTTCTCAAAAGGTCTTAAAACAGCTTTAATAATGGTAAGTGTACAGTACTACAAGGGTAATAGTTGCTCACACTGCTAAAATCACACAGAACGTAAGCTGAGCTCTCTGTCCATTAAACAACTTCATCTGAATTGTTTGTATTGTTTGTTTTACTTTGACCAGGTCTGGGAACTGTCTGAAAATGGGATGTTAGGACTGAGAGATCCTCTGGCTGAGAAGAGGCTACACTGGATATCAACCACAAACTGTTTCCAGACATTAGAGAAGAAGATCATGATGGGGAGATGAAAACCAGTTTAGATGTGATGATAAGGAATCATTATTTTCTGAAACAGTATCACATGTCTTATAAGTATCACATGATCTGTATCACAGTTGACTGGATGGAATCTTTTTACTTTTAAGGACATTTCATCACTCCTCTGTGTGAACTGATTAATTTATGATATTAATGAATTTTTGATCCATTATTATTTTCCTTGAATCGTGTTTGTCTTGATGCTACTTTATCAACTTCATAGTCTATGCTTCAATAAAATTAATATGGTGAATATTGTGTGTTGAAAATTCTTGGTAAATTCGTAATTTTACTAGGTAGGCTCATATGTGTTTATTCTACACTTGAAAAACTATATATTATTAATTACCAGGATTATTTTTTACTTAAGACATAAACATTTTTTTCATCAGATTAATGAAATCTGGAACAACAATACACCAGAAAGTTATTATTGTATATATTTAATCACAAATATGGCTTTTTTAAATATATTTATATATAAAGGGAGTTACTAGATGAATTATTTTGAAAAGCCATTTGCTTTATTGTTACAAACACTTGAGGGATAACTGAGAATGTAGCAGGAATGATCAACGTGGATCTTGTACTCCATTAAAACCAAGAGCATGCACATTACTGATGTCCAGCTCGTGAGGAGCAAGATAAGGGGGTGAGGAGGACATTTTTACACTGATTGTTGCTAATTAGTTTATATATAAAGTATTCTTATACATACATATATATATATATATATATATATATATATAGTATTCTTAGTACTCCATGAATTCTTCCTTGTGTAATAGTGAAGTATCACAATGTGTATGCATTGTCCTTGATTACTGCTTAACAGTGGGGAATAGATAATGGCAAGTTGTTGCAGGTTTTCCATTATATTTATTACTGTTAACTTCAAAAATAAAAGAAATAATCTATTATTTTTTTATTAAATTATTTATTTCTAATTTTTCCATGTTTCATCAGATGACCTCACCATGTCCTGTCAAATGCTTTACTAGCCATGATGTTAAGATTAGAAAAGTGTGGACTGTGAAAACTGTCAGATATAAATGTGACTCTGCTCAGTTTGTTGTCCATGATGAGGAGAATACATATATGTTGGTTTTACTGCCCTTCTACCCCCAGGGGCCCAGTAGCACCCCCCGAGCCCAAAACTGTAAATTTCAAATGGCTGTAAATCAGAGTTCAATTAACGAATCAAAGAGAAAACCGGAAGGATTTTTACTTATGCTATGCTGATAAAATATGTCGGGCACAGTTTTCAGAAATGAATGGAAATGTGTCATAAAGGCATTTTAAATATTGCTCACTCTAAAATACCAAATTTCACTCTGTCTTTCAATTATATCATAGAGGTTTACACAATGAAAATATTTAGCAATCCAGTTTTCCATTAAATATTTTATTTATTTCATTTCGTCAATAAAACGATTTAAACTACATTACCCACAAGCCTCCATTGTTCTATCTATGGAAATGGAAAACTAGGCGCTGTTTTTTGTAGTTCTTTGAAGTTATGCTTAGGGTTAGGGTTAGGATCTCGCTAAAGAGGTAATTTTTCTCAACATAGCAACCCTTTCTTGTTGACTTAATCTATTACTATTGTACTTAGTAACACTTAGTAACGTAATTTTGTAACACGATGCGCTGTTTAATATGGGTTAAAAGATAGTCCAACCACAGCGGCGTCACGCTTCCTTATCCATTTATGACCGATGTCTTTCGGCTGAAGGGATAGATTGGTTAACAATCAATAACATTTGCTACCTATTAGATTGTGTTATATTAACGTCTACACCTTCCTCCAACAATAATGCAAATGCTCTAATGATTGTTGTTCAGCTTGACAAAAATTGGGCAATATTGATGAGCACATGGCCAGCATTCGCAGTTCTAACCGATTCCTCTCATTAAATATAAGATTTTTTTTTCAAAGACAAGTGCATTTTCTAATCAAATGATGAGCTTCTAACATTTACATTGTATGTTATGTTGGGTTTTAAAGTTATAAAAATTATTAACTTTTGTGTTTCTGTGATTTGCCATTCTCTACCATTTGAACTCTAGCAATAAAAACAGAAAGATTTACATAAAAAGGTATCAAAAGCATGGTACAGTAAATGTGATTACTGTGATATCTGTCATATAAAAGCACATCAAAAAACGACCATTACAGTTGTACAACCATAGTTAGTTTGATGATTATTGTATTGTTGTATTGATTATTAATATACCATAGTAAAACTACAGTTACTGTGGTAAAAACATGGTAAATGGCCCGTTCCTGGGTTTTAATGTGGGCGATGTGTGCTGAATGAGACTTCTTGAACATGATTTCATAGTGATAAACTATGAATAAGCGATAAGCGAGAATGGGTTGTAAGAAAACGGTTAAACTGCTTACTTGCACGCGCCTTGGAGCATTGTTAAACTCACCCTTTAATGCCGTTTTACCTGCAGTTGAGAGTTGCTTTGGTCAAACTCACCGCTGAATGCTGTTTTACCTGCAGTTGAGTGTTGTTAAACTCACCGCTGAATGCTGTTTTACCTGCAGTTGAGTGTTGTTAAACTCACCGCTGAAAGCGCTAAACCTTTGCGGGGACTTTGATATCAGATTGCGAGGGGTTTTAAACATCAAAAACCAGTTGGAGGGCCAGATAAAATTATCTGGGTGCCGCCGTTTGACTCCCCCTGGCATAGATAATATTTTGTAGCCCGATGAGAAAAAAGGGAGTAAATAATTAAAACAAAATGAACAGCATTAGCTGCTATGTGTGAAAAGAAACCTGCTTTGGATGTATTATGTTCAGGACAAACGTAATAGCACTGCAATAAATTGGCTATAGGTTAAGGACCAACGTAATAGCACTGCTTATATGTTGGCATGTAACGTAATTGCGATTTGCAAAATAGTTAACTCAGAATGTATTTCATGTGATACAGGGTTGAATTTTATTATCATCATTATTGTAAATTTTTTATATGCTGTCTGATTACCATAATGCTATTTAAAAAGTGTAATTAAACTTCAGGCACAAGATTGAATGTTCCTTAAAGATAAAATGCATTTCTTTTCACCAAGTCAGGATATGGACGATTACTTTTAATATAGCAGCTTGCCGCTATACAAAGTCAATGGAGAGGGTTGGATTGTTTTCCCTGCCAGTGGGCGTGTTTTTCAGATTATGACGTGTGTCACTTTGTCTGTATACCATACTTGCCAACCTTGAGACCTCAGAATTAGGGAGATATTAAAAAGGACCCGGGGGGGGGGGGGGGGGGGGGGGGGTGTGTCGCCATATATAATATCACATACACAAACGCAAAGAAAAATGGAATTCATTTATTTGACAAATTCAATTCCTTAAGGCCTCTCCTCAGGAGGTTAGACCCTAATTTGTTAGCTACTGTAAATGAAGAGATATGAAATAGCTAGATCTTATCAATAAACATTTATTAATTCATAGCCTAATGCAACAATTACATAAGTAAACTCTCAAAACATTATAATTATGACATTTCATTTTAAAATTTTCATGTAACAGTCTAAAGCTAAATAAATAGCTGTTCTTGCCTTTCATTTCAGACGTCTGCTTCTAGGGGCCGTTCACATATCGCATCTTTTTCGCGCTCAAGGTCGTTATTTCAACCGTAGGTGCGCGGCCGCGGTGAGCACGCTCATAATGGAAACAACGTGCTACTTTTTCAGGCGGGTTTTTCCTTCTCATCTCCAGAAATATATCTAGTAGTAAAGCTAATGTGAGGTGAGGCTAGAAATCAATTAATCCTTTGCTGATACTTCTTCGTCGTCATCATGGAGAGCGCAGTTTGGTTGCATAGCAACGACAGACGCCATGGGAGCGCAAGCGTTTGGTCTAAAACGGTGCCCAGTGACGGATGGTGTAGCAATATTGTTGTCCGGGTGGAAATCGGGAGAAATTCGGGAGAAAGGTCGGTCCGGGAGATTTTCGGGAGGGGCTTTGAAATTCGGGAGTCTCCCGGAAAATTAGGGAGGGTTGGCATGTATGCTGTATACACATATAGCACTGAAGTATAGTAGCAGGTGTATGGTAGTATGCCGTTCTGAATACAGCTTCTCTACTGATGTCAGTGTACTTTAGCTATATTTGGCAGATTCTGGCAAATATACTAGGTCAGGGATAAGATATACACTATTCACTGTTCATGTACCAGACTGTAAAATTAAATTAATTCACACTTAACCAATTTAATATGGAGAGGCACTGAATGTAGACCTTCATTTATATGTTATGTTTTAGCCCAACACCAGTGGTCTCAAACTAAATTCCTGGAGGGCCACAGGTTTGCAGAGTTTGGCCTCAACCAGCTCCAATTCACACCTGCTTGGAAGATTCTAGTAATCATGAAAACCTTGATTAGTTGGATCAGGTGTGTTTGATTAGGGTTGGAGCAAAACTGTGCAGAGCTGTGGCCCTCCTGAGTATGAGACCAATGCCATACACTGTACATGATGTGAGAACAGTTTAACAGTTTAGGCTTGTATGTTAGCATGGACTAACTAACATTAACGTTAGCTAGTTTTAGCCAGAGATACCTTGCTGAACCACAAGATGACATTTACATTCTGCTTGAGCAGATGAAAACTGTAAATTAATGAGATCATGACAACCAGAAAATGGATGTTGAATAATAAAATGCATTCAAAATCCCATTGCCTATCCTCTCAGGGTACCTGGGATCAGAGTTAAAAGTACCCCAGGCACATAGTTTTAAAATCTGTGTGGCATAAACACCATCAAACCGATGAGAGCTTCGGATTTTTACATTTACATTTAGTCATTTAGCAGACGCTTTTATCCAAAGCGACTTACAAATGAGGACAATGGAAGAAATCAACAACAACAAAAGAGCAATGATACATAAGTGCTATAACTAGTCTCAGTTGGCTTAAATGCAGTAAACATAGCAAGGGCTTATATAATATAATAAAAAAGAAAACAGAATAGAAAAAGAATAGAGCAAGAATAGAGGTCGTTTATATATATATATATATAATTGTATAATAAATGAAAAGAAAATACATTACAAAAATATTAGAAAGCTAGTTCTATATATATATATATATATATATATATATATATATTAAGAATAGATTTAGAATAGTGAGTGTTAAAGTTAGAGGGTCAAATAAAGATGGAAGAGATGGGTTTTAAGCCAATTTTTGAAGATGGCTAAGGACTCAGCTGCTCGGATTGAGTTGGGGAAGTCATTCCACCAGGAGGGAACATTTAATTTAGAAGTCCGTAAAAGTGACTTTGTGCTTCTTTGGGATGGCACAATCAAGTGACGTTCACTTGCAGAACGCAAGCTTGTAGAGGGCACATAAGTCTGAAGTGATAAACATCAGTAAAACCAGTGGTGATTTTGTAGGCAAACATCAATGCCTTGAATTTTATACGAGCAGCCAGTATGGTTGATGTGCCTAACTTGATGGTGATATTGTAATGAAACGATGGGTTTGCTGGAATCACAAGCAGTTCTATCTTGGCAAGGTTGAGTTGAAGGTGATGGTCCTTCATCCAGAAAGAAATGTCTGTTAGACAAGCTGAGATGCGAGCAGCTACCGTCAGATCATCAGGATGGAATGAGAGGTAGAGTTGAGTGTCATCAGCATAGCAGTGGTATGAAAAGCCATATTTCTGAATGACAGAACCTAATGATGCCATGTAGACAGAGAAGAGAAGAGGTCCAAGAAGGCACTGAGGCACTCAGCCCTGAGTAATTAGATGTTGTGACTTGGACACCTCACCTCTCCAAGATACTTTGAAGGACCTATCTGATAGGTAAGACTCAAACCACTGGAGTGCGGTTCCTGAGATGCCCTTTGTTAGTAGGGTTGACAGGAGGATCTGGTGGTTAACCGTGTCAAAAGCAGCGGACAGATCAATGTTTTGATCTGATTTTGGCTGATTTTCCAATGTTTCTCTGAAACCTAAAGATGTCCGGTCCATATGGAACTGATACTCAGCTGCCATTAGCTTATGTTTTGGTGCTTTGGCACTGAGCACCAAAACAGCTCCTTTCATTTTTTGTCTTTAGTCAGAAGATGGAACCAAGGACAAATGAATTGTATAGTTAACCCAAAAATGGAAATTCTGTCATTAATTACTCACCCTTTTGTCGTTTCACACCCGTAAGACCTTTGTTCCTCTTCTGAACACAAATGAAGATATTTTGATGAATTTCAAGGAAGCAAAACAACTTACACATTCAAAGCCCAGAATGGTAGAAAAGAAATCGTTAAAAAGTAAAGTACTCCATGTGACTCCAGTGGTTTAACCTCCATTTTATTAAGTGAAGTGAGTGCATAAAAAAAACTGTCCCTTTAAGACTCCACCTTTGGATTCAATAGGATGTCATATGATTCACTTGAATCTAGCCAAAAACTGTGATATGTTATTGTTGTCAGTACTATTAACACAGATGAAGAAATATATTGTTTTATTTGAGAATAAAATGACCTACTTGATTAAGCATTTTAAATGGGAACACAACCAGCTATGATGTGGAGTAGGAAATCAGATTACTATTATACCTACCAAAATGTCTATGATATTGATGTAGTTTGTAAAAGTTTACCACCATCATCAAACCCAACCACATTTGTAGATGTGTTGAAGACACACACACGGTATGTTACCAGGTCCTGATTATAGAGTGATCCTGCGAGTGCTGGGTGATAATGTGACAGAAACCTTATTGATTGAGAAATGTCCTGCACTCTCCACCGATTATGATGTGGTTACTGGTGGAGTGAAAGAATATGATTCAAAATCTGCCTACAGATGATACTACCAACGTCTTATTCATTAAAACTGTCTGAATAACATGAAACTGCAATATGCTCAACTTATCAGATTTACTACTACTGGTCTTACTACTACTGGAGAAAACAGTAGATCAGTTCTGTAAAAGAGTCAGAGAGCTAGATGCTTCCGGTGTATTTGCACCCAGTATAAAACAGGAAGTTGTGCTTAATGTGCCTCAGACACAAAGTGGAGCAAGAAACAAGAAATCCAAATGAGTGATAACGGTAAGTGATTTACTATTTCAAATGACTTTTTTAGTAGTTATGTAATGAGTGTGAATGTTAATACTGTTTTCCTCCCCACAGAGTCATTACTACAAAATGATTTCACCGGAGAGTCATTCCACTCAAATTTCTTATTTCGTAAGTAGATTATTAAATACGTCACAGTCATGCTGCCATTATACAATACAATATATGCACTCTGCAAACCCCTTAATATGTTTTATTAGGATGTGGACTGGCTATTAATAAATAATTCACAGAATAGCTCATGATTGGAATACTTTTTATGGATGAATTATAGAGAAAACATATCGGGGCATATTCACCAAACAGGCATTTTTTTAATGGGATAAGTGTAACCTGACTAATTTAAAAGATTATATGAACATAAATGCAATTTTAGTCCAGACCTATTCATTTATTTTTTTTAAAGTTCATTAAGCAGACATATCTCCTGATCTACTGTATATAATTCCTGAAGCAAATCAATATTAACAAGGTAATAAATGGTGCAATTTATTCTTAGTGAATTTGCCCAGTTGTCACCTGGCTGATTTCATTTGAATTTTAAAACACTAATAGCTTTATTTCTTATTTCTTCAAAGTTTCAGGACTCCTGTTAGGAAGCAAATGTTTGAATTATATTTCTTGGTTTGCAGAGAACAATGACATAAGGATTATTCTGGTGGGGAAGACTGGGACAGGCAAGAGTGCGACAGGAAACACAATTCTGAGACGGGAGCTGTTCGAGTCTGAGCCCTCACCTGTGGGGGTTACAACACAATGCAGCAGTGGTTTTGTGAATGAAGGAGGAAGAAGAGTCCGTGTGGTTGACACGCCAGGGTTTTGTGGATCGCTGACTAAAGAAGACATGAAGACACACATGGAGAAGTGTGTTGAGCTTTCTGTTCCTGGTCCTCATGCGTTCCTGCTGGTCATCAATCTGGATGCGAGATTCACAGCGGAGGAGATGAACACAGTGGAACTGATTCAGCAGAACTTCGGAGAAAGTGCTGTGCACTACACCATCATCCTTTTCACCAGAGCAGATCAACTGAGAGGTAGATCTTTGCAGCAGTATATAGCAAGATGCCCGGATCTGAGGAGACTGACAGAGCGCTGCGGTGGAAGATATCACGCGTTCAACAATAACGACATGAGGAACCGCACTCAAGTCACCGAGCTGCTGGAGAAGATTGACAGAATGACCCAGGAAAATGGAAGAAGATATTACACTAACGTGATGTTTGAAGAAGCTCAAAAGAAGATTAAGAGAAAAGAGATGGTAAAAAAGGTCAAAGATGCGGCATTAGCGGTTGGATCAGCACTAGGAACGGGAGCAGCAGTAACAGGAGGTGTCATCCTGGGAGTAACAGAAGTGGCCGTTGCTCTTCCTGTTGTTTTAATCGGAGCTGGAGCTGCAGTCGGAGTGGGAATGGGTGTGAAACTGGTCGTGAACAAAGTCCAGCAAAACAAAAAGGACAACAATTAGCCTAAAAATAGCTAAACTCTTTTCAGAACATAAATACTCAGGTATGTCTTATGTCATCTGAAATGTTTTAATATACCGTAAGCATGTCCTCAACATAAATAAGAAATGAAAATGATCATTTCCAGCTATTGTTTCCAGCTTCTTTTAATTCTTTAAAGCATTTAAAGAAATGACTTGGCTTACTTTGTTTTTGTAGTTGATGACTCTAGAAAGTAGAGTATGTGTCTAGTATGTGTCAAGCAATAATGAATGAAATGTAACCAAAACATGAAACTGATTTAAAAAAAAAAAAAAAAAAAATATATATATATATATATATATATATATATATATATATATTGATGCATGTGATCAGTGTGAAATTGCATAGATACTGATGTTTTTCTGCTAAAATAAAACAGAACACATTTTTGAATTAGCAGGATGTGATGGATTTATTTAACCGGCACAAACCTTTATGCCATACTTCTACATCCAAACACATAGTATGCACATGCAGTAAAAAAATAAAAGATGCTTCCGGTGTATTTGCACCCACTGTAAACAGGAAGATAATATAATTCATTAATTGTACCTCTAGCTGCTGAATCAAGGAAATGTGACCGTGTTAACTTGTGGCCTGTGTTTACCTATTATGAAAATAAACAATAGCAGAACACTGACTACATTTTATGGTTCATGATGTTAAAGAACATTTCATAACGTCTCAGACAACTGTACATTTGTGGCTACTGTGGCTTAATTATAAACACTATCGTTAACCCATATTTACCCTAGTAAAAACATGGTACATTTTAGTACGATCGTCACTTCCCAATGCAAACACGCCCAATAAAATGGCCCCACCCCTGTCACTTGATTGACAGGTTTCAGTGTAGACGTTGGAAATTCAAATGCAAAAGGTATTGCGATTCCATTTGAGTTTTGGCAGTTTACATGCACAGTGCAGAGAGAGTGAAAAGGCAAATGTGGTAATTAATATTGCTATTTAAATATGACAGGCTCATAGCTCGTAAGATATGGGAAACACAATTGCAAACGGACTTTGCATTTCCATTTTAAATTTGGCAGACACTGTGCGTTCACTTAATCGAAAATGAAAACGGTAATACGCAATTTGCATTTGTGTTTGGATTATGTCACATTTTATGCGTCCACAAATTGAAAACGCAATTGCAAAAACAATTTGCAATTCCTTTTGAATAAAGTCCGCAATATCATTCCGTACTATAATACTAGACAATCTATTGGATACACCTTTGGGGGGTGGGGGGAAGGGTCATCAGACAATGTATATTTTTGTGGCTACACAATTGTATGCCTGGATGGTAACTTAATTGAAGCATATGCATTAGACTACAACTTAAGCATGCAGACTAGCAGAAGGGAAATAGGTGACCATTTACACAGACTAAAAATACGCATATACACAATTTTGCTAAAACATGGGCACAATGCTTTTCTTGTAGTGTGAAGGTAAAGCTGTTAAGTGTGTTGAGCAGAGTTGCAAACGGCATGGACTTGCAAACGGCAGGTATATTCTTTAATATAGAAGTAGCAAGAGAAGCAAAAAAGCAAGTATTGAAGGATGCTCTGCTTGAACGGCTTGTGTGCAATAGTATTTCGCCAGAAGTTGTTGAAGAACAACCTGCAGTTATGACAAGTTTGAATTTTGATCAGGCATTATCCATCTGTTTAAAATAATTAGACCTTTGAGTTAAAAAGCAAGAGAATTAAAATGTACATTTAAAACTCAGGGTGGTAGAGGCACTGATAAAGAGGTTAACCCCATTTACGTGCAAACATCGCTGACGGCCCCAGTTTATTATTGTTTCACTTTTACAGCACGTTAAACATCACTCTCTTACTTGATCTGGACAAACTG
Organism: Carassius carassius; assembly: GCF_963082965.1. Classification (NCBI taxonomy): domain Eukaryota; kingdom Metazoa; phylum Chordata; class Actinopteri; order Cypriniformes; family Cyprinidae; genus Carassius; species Carassius carassius. The sequence continues at coordinate 20,128,682 of NC_081755.1, read as the reverse complement.
TGCATCAATTGAAAGTTTAAAGACTCTAGCTTCGATATTTGACCAATATTTTGATAAAAAAAAAATTTGCAGTGACAGTTATTTAGTAATTTATGTCAGGAGTGCAAAATAATAAATCCGTATTTCCACATTTTGAATAGAAATTCACCACTCATTCATATTCAGTCACGTCAGCAGCGGTTTATTTGTGTTCACATAGACTCACTTAACAGCGTCAATAAGGACTTATAGACCAAAGATGCATATCAGCAAGGATATATGGATATATTTACTTATGTTTACTTAATATTTCTTCAGACAGAATCGTCATTTCTATTTATTTTCCACTGATTTACGCGATCTGATGATAAACAGCCTGGTCCGTGTACAATCAGGGTATCTTCCGTCCATTCCAAATCCGTTTTCAATTAAAAAAACAGAAAACGAAAAGACTCAAGAGGATTCGGTCCGTGTATCATCCGATCATTCAATTATTCCATTTAATCTGGCAAACCAAAAACGAAATAACGAATCAATATTTTGTTTTTCTGTTTTTCTTTATGAACCAAACATGAAAAACTGTCGTTTGTTTCATTGCTTTCAGCTCGAAACGGGAAATATAATAAACAAGGAAACCAAAACGAAATAATGGATCAAATTTACATTGTCTCAATTTTTATTTATTTGTTGTAGTAGGTCTAACTATTTCCCACGGTGGCGTCCTGCGTGCTTTGCGCATGCGCAGTGGATAGTTTCAAAGGAATAGGTTGCTGAGCGCTCAACACACGATGAGTAACTCGCGAAGCACAAAGTTCCTTCGTGTTTTCTCAGCATTTTATCATAGAAAATACGAGGCTTGAGAAGTAAAAGGCGGGGCAACATTTAAAATATTTCAAAGTTAAAGTTCATGCAAACAGATTTTAATAGACAAGTTTCAGTCAAATATTTATGTTTTATGCCTATAACAAAACCCAGTGTTAAAGAGCTATCTATCTATCTAAATCTATCTATCTAAATCTATCTATCTATCTATCTATCTATCTATCTATCTATATATATATATATATATATATATATATATATATATATATATATATATATATATATATATATATATATTACAACACACATCCATAAATACATACATACATACAATACAAATAATAATAAAAAAAATAGAAAGAATTGAAAAAGAATACAGAAAGCTAGTGTTGGATGAAAAACTAGCAGTTAGAATAAATAAAAAAATAGATAATGATTTTCCCATTATATTATAATTAGAATAGACAGTGCTAGAGTTCGAGGGTCAAAGATGAAAGAGATGTGTTTTTAGATGTTTCTTGAAGATGCATGTACTGCATGTAATATATATTTAGCTTTGCAATATAACAATTTTAAAGGTTACAATGTAATTAAAAAGGCAATGGTTGACATACACTGTAAAAAGTGTTTTTTTTTTACTTGTAAATAAAGATAGCATCAGTTAAGTAAATTTTACAAACAAATACTATTTTGTCTTTTTACTTCAAAATATCATGTTTAATTCAATAAGCTACTTGAGGTTTCATTTTTATTTATTTTACTTAAATACATAAGTAAATTCAAATGGAACTGCCTAGGTAGAAATGAAAGTTAAAACTCATAAGTATATTTTACTTGGAAACGTTTGTTATGTTTACAAGTATTCTTTAAGTAAATATCAAAGTTAAGATCCCATATTTCCCATCAAGCAATGGGGCATGAATAATTAAAAATGTACACTGTTTTATGGTTGTTTTTGTTGTTAGTTGTTGTTTGTTTTGGTAACATACTGTTTTGTGACACCTGGAGTTTATTTTCTATTCAAAATGACCCATTGATACTCAAACACTATTCACTGATTGTTACCGTCATTGTGTGTGGTGTACCAAGTATTGAGGTCTCTGTGTTCATTTGGCCATTCGTTTTATTGAGAAGCATATTATCTTAAAATGATAACAGCCTGTCTACATGCTTACTTGCATGTTTGCAAGTGAACCAAATGCTTTAATAGCATGGCGATTTACCAGTATTACCTTGTTAAAGTAAATTGCATGAACTTGCAGATTTTATTAAATTCAATGGTTAAGTTTTACTTAAAATGTGTGTGCTAAATTTGCAAAAGAAAAATACATTTGTACACTTTTTTTTCAGTATAAGCATTAGGCTACACAATGTAAAATTTACAAACAAAGACTCAACAAAATTTACTGGGAATTTCCAAGTAAACTTAACTTAAAAATGTCTAATTCAAACTACTAATAATTATGTTTAGGCTTTTACTTAGCAAATGTTTGTAAATTTACTAGAATTTTCTGAGTGAAAAAACTTAGCAAGCTTTTTTCAAGTAAATCCTACTCCACATTTTTTACAGTGTACTGTAATAATGTTTTTAATAGTATTCTACCTGACAATTACTGTATCAGTTAAATATATTAGACCCTTTCATTATACTGAATTTATAGAATAGAACACCTTTATTGCACAGATGTACTCTGAAATTTAAGTTCTAGTAGCAATACACACTTACAAACAGTAGTGCACATGTAAACAAATACTGTATGCACAGAACTACGAAGTTAAATATTTATTTTACAGTTACATTGCAATCTGTACAAATAAAACAAATTAATTTATTCCTTGTGTTATGTCTAAACCTAGCATCAGCTTATCTACTGCTGTGTGCCGTTCTTCAGTTATCAAATTATTGATGTAGTATCAAGGTTGAAGTAACTATACACTTAGTAGGCCTACTGTAAATCCATGTCTTTATCAGATCTCGTCTGAATTGGCAACAATTATTACTATTACTATTTCCTTAGGTGGGAAAGGCAGCAAGTGAAAAATTATATTTAGCAGCTATGTAGGAAAATAACTAATTACTTTAAGATAAATGCAGATATTTGTGCTTTAATGATTTGTATTCTTCCAAATTCTGCCAGCAGAATTTTTTTATTCTTAATTCTCAAATAAAATAAATGAATAGCCTAAAGAAGACTGTCATGTTTGTGAAGAATCAGCATAAAATCAGGGTTTCATCCCCATCTTTTTTAATTTAATTTTGAAATCTGAAAAATGAAATTAATTTACTTCAAACCTGCACTCACCAGAAATTATTCTATCAGTGTGATTTTCTATCACAAATCATTTTTATTAACCATTTAAACAGAATGTCTTATTAGGCCTAAATATAAAACCCGATTCCAAAAAAATTGGGACATTGTGAATAAAAACAGAATGCAATGATGTGGAAGTTTCAAATTTCTACATTTTTTTCAGAATACAACATAGATGACATATCAAATGTTTAAAGGTATCAATTTAAGGGAAAAATAAGTTGATTTTAAATTTCATGGCATCAACACATCTCAAAAAAAGTTGGGACAAGGCCATGTTTACCATGTTTAGTCTGGGGACTGAGGAGACAATTTGGTCAAGTTTAGGAATTCCTGTCCCATTCTTGTCTAATACAGGCTTTTAGTTGCTCAATTAGGTCTTCCTCTTTATGATGCGACAAAAAAGATCTGGACTGCTGGCTGGCCATTTCAGTACCCGGATCCTTCTTCTACGCAGCCATGATGTTGTAAATGATGCAGTATGTGGTCTGGCATTGTCATGTTGGAAAATGCAAGGTCTTCCCTGAAAGAGACGACGTCTGGATGGGAGCATATGTTGTTCTAGAACTTGGATATACCTTCTCCGCATTGATGGTGCTCATCAATCATGTTTAGATATGGCTTCTTTTTTTGACCTATAGAGTTTAAGTTGGCAGCGGCGAATGGTACGGTGTATTGTGTTCCCCAACAATGTTTTCTGGAAGTATTCCTGAGCCCATGTTGTGATTTCCATTACAGTAGCATTCCTGTATGTGATGCAGTGCCGTCTAAGGGTCCAGAGATCACAGACATCCAGTATGGTTTTCTGGCCTTGACCCTTATACACAGAAATTATTCCAGATTCTCTGAACTTTTGGATGATATTATGCACTGTAGATGATAACTTCAAACTCTTTGCAATTTTTCTCTGGGAAACTCCTTTCTGATATTACTCCACTATTTTTCACCGCAGCATTGGGGGAATTGGTGATCCTCTGCCCATCTTGACTTCTGAGAGACACTGAGAGGCTCTTTTTATAGCCAATCATGTTGCCGATTGACCTAATAAGTTGCAAATTGGTCCATTTTACTTTTCCGGCCTCTTATTGCTACCTGTCCCAACCTTTTTGGAATGTGTAGCTTTCATGAAACCAAAATGAGCCAATATTGGGCATGACATTTCAAAATGTCTCACTTTCAACATATATTATCTATATTCTACTGTGAATAAAATATAAGTTTATCAGATTTGTAAATTATTCCATTCCTTTTTTACTCACAATTTGTACAGCGTCCCAACTTTTTGGGAATCGGGTTTGTATTTATGTCATCCTTAATGTTAAATTCTTAAATGATAATGTTAAATTGGAATACATGTAATAATTAAATCAGTATTAAAAAGTTGATTTTAGATGTATTAGGCCTGTTTACAGTTTAATGCTGATCAGGCGGCTGTACATGCCTTTACATAGCAATTACAACTGTATAATGTAATGAGATTAATGTTTAATACAAAATTTTTAACACAGAAATATGTAATGACAAAATGAAATGATAGGCCTACTTTATGATACTTTTGAAAGTAATATCGCCACTAGGTATCGGTAAGTCACTGTGTTAATAAAGAAGCCTTTTATTCAATCTATTCGTCCAAGATTCAGATTCTTTCAGGAATAAATTCAAGTGTCTGTGTTTAATAATTTGTCACTGAATTGTCTATAATAATGGGTCTTTCAAAGACTGATTCATATCAGGATTCAGGAATGATACATCACTCTATAGTCTATGCTTACTGTGACTTTGGTTTGATGACGTCAAGAAAATACCCCCCACCCATTCACATCTGAAAACTACTACTTACCTATGTCACACAATGTAACTGTAAAAACAATGTAAATATGTAACTTCACATAATTCTGTACATATTAGTTTAAATGTTTGCATTTAAATAAAGAGAACTCTTGACCATCTACCTGCTCTCTGTTCGTTTTCTATTTAGGCTACTTGTTTTTCATAAAAAATAAATAAAATAAAAAACTTTCTTTATATATTCGAAATATTTATATTCTAACTACTTGTTTTCTTTGTTTGGGTGTGTGTGTGTGTGTGTGTGTGTGTGTGTGTGTGTGTATATATATATAAAGTAGTCAACGTTTGAAGTGGATCAAATCCTTTAATTAAAGCTGTCCTAAAACCAAATCCGAAATACGATATTATTTATATAACGTATATATACATACATATACACATATACATATATATATATTGTTACGTGCCCCCTTTTTAAAAAAAAAGATCTAGGGGTGAAAGGGGTGTAACAAATAAACGGTGGGGAGAAACTGAGAGAACTGCCGTCTCCAAGTCCCAGGGCTGATACACAAGAAAGCTCAGTAACACCAGTTTGAGCAAACAAACAGAGGTATTTATTAAACAGAATATGAAAAATAAAATACTTAAGGCTTCAGGAGGGGAAAGGTCAAAACAACAAACAAAAAAAAGAAATATTCCTCTGGCTAAGTTTTTATGAAGTAAATTACCTATCAAAAGAAAATAAAAATAAATTACAGAGATGCTTCCCTGACTTCCTCTCTAACTTAAACACAGGAGAAAAAGGGTAATTTCTAAAATAAATGACATCCACCTCCCTACAAGAAAAAAGATATTCCACATCCACTTAAACAGTTACAAAAAGAAATAAAATAAAACTGAAACACTCTGCTACTCCAAATAACTTCACATTAACACTATAGGTGAAGCAATCAACAAACACGGAGATAGATCTCAATAACTTCAAGCTAACACTATAGGTGAAGCAATCAACAAACACAGAGACAAGAGTTTAAACCAGAGCTTAAACTGCAACGCTGGGACTGGAAGATGGCAGTTGCAAGGATGGAACACCTCAGCCTCTCTCTCTGGGCTGCAGCTCTGCCGGTTCCTTTATACTCCAGCTAACGAGTTCAAAACAGGAATCAGGTGACACTCATTAGCCTGCCAAGCAGAGAGAGCAGGAGGAGTAAAAAGAGACAAGATCAGTCTACCACACACACACACACACAAAACACAATTGTTAATTAAATCATATGACAGAATAACTTATGTCCCTATGGACGTAACACCCCCACCACTAAATATTTTTTTTCCTTTTTTCTCCTTTGACTTGGGAAAAAAAAAACTTGTATAACACTTAAATTTCAGTACCACCGGTCCTAGACAGCGCATCGGCAATTACATTTTCAGCCCCCTTCATATGACGAATGTCAAGATTATACTCCTGAACAACTAATGCCCATCGCATCAAGCGTTGATTCGAGTTAGACATCTTGGCTAGGAAAGTTAAGGGGTTGTGATCGGTGTACACAAGAAGAGGGTTTGCACTACCTCCTACGTAAACATCAAAGTGTTGAAGCGCAAGTAAGAGAGCAAGAGCTTCTTTCTCGATGGTGCTATATTGCTTCTGATATGACACAAACTTCTTTGAGAAATAGGACACCGGATGATCAATACCACGTTCATCTTCCTGTAATAACACTGCACCTGCCCCTGTGGCACTGACATCCACTTGCAATTTGAATGACTTTTCAAAGTTGGGGGCTAGAAGCACAGGTGCGTTACACAACAGGTCTTTCACTGCATTAAAAGCTAGGGAACATTCACAACCCCAGATGAACTTTCGGCTATTACTCAAGAGGTCAGTGAGTGGAGAAACTAATGCAGAGAAGTTTCTGCAAAACCCTCGATAGTAACCAGCCATTCCGAGAAATCTGCGCAACTCGCGCTTATTGCTGGGGGTAGGGAACTGTAAGATAGCCTCCACTTTGGCAACCACAGGTCTCACACATCCCTGACCCACTTGTTTTCCCAGATAAGTGACTGCTGCTTTTCCGAATTCACATTTGGCAGCATTTAAAGTTAGTGACGCCATAGCCAACTTATCGAACACACTCTCAAGTGTTTTAACATGCTCTTCCCATGTGCTTGAATAGACAACAACATCGTCGATATAGACCTCACAATGTGTGACATCGGCCAAGACCCTCTGCATCAGGCGTTGAAATGTAGCGGGGGCATTTCGCATCCCAAACGCTAAAACGTTGTACTGCATGAAATGATCTGGTGTCACAAAGGCGGAAATTTCAGAGGCACGGGGAGTTAGGGGAACTTGCCAGTAGCCCTTAAGGAGGTCTAATTTTGATACAAAGTTAGCGGAGCCCACCCGGTCTACACAATCCTCCATTCGTGGCAACGGGAACGAGTCTGCCTTAGTGATTTTGTTCACCTTGCGATAGTCTGTGCAGAACCGAAAAGAGGAGTCTGGCTTTGGCACCAGTAAACAGGGGGAACTCCACGGGCTCTGACTGGGCACTGCAATATCATAACGCATCATATACTCCACCTCCTCCATTATTGCACGTTTCTTTGGGTTCACTCTGTAGGCATGCTGTTTTACTGGCAAAGAATCACCCACATCAATATCAATATCATGGGTCAGCATTGAAGTTCTGCCTGGTACATCAGCAAACAGTGAAGGGTACTTGGCTATCAGCTGCAGCAGTTCTTTACGTTGACAGACTGTAAGATAGGGAAGAGTATCAGGCAAGTTTTTCAGTATCACTGAATTTTTAAGTTTTCCACATGAGCTGACAGGAACTTTATCTACCAAGCCATCTTCAGCAAGACAATAACTGGCAGTTGAGATCGCAGCTACAGGGGTAACATTTGGATTAGCTTTGCAATTTTCCTCACTACGTTTCAGATATCTTTTCAACATATTTATGTGACAGACGCGTTTATGTCTTTTTCGGTCTGGGGTGGCAACCACATAATCAGTGTCACTCAGTTTTCTTTCAATAGTATATGGGCCTGAAAACTTTGCCGCAAACACAGAATCTGGAACGGGTAAAAGGACTAGGACAAGATCACCAGGATTGAACTTGCGGGTAACACTTTTCTTGTCGAAGCGTGACTTCATTTTTACTTGGGTATCACTTAAATGCCTTTTGACAATGTCCCAGGCACAATGCAGGCGTTCTTTGAAAGAACTGACATATTCTGACACTGACACAGGCGAATGATTCTCAGAAAGCAGCTGTTCACTCAGCATTTTCATCGGGCCGCGAACTGTGTGGCCAAACACAAGGTCTGCAGGACTAAATCCAGTTGACTCCTGCACAGACTCACGAGTGGCAAACAGAAGAAAAGGAAGCCCCTCATCCCATTCTCTCCCAGTTTCAACACAGTATGCACGGATCATGGCTTTTAAGGTCTGATGATACCGCTCCAGGGCCCCCTGCGACTCAGGATGATATGCAGTTGACATGCGGTGCGACACTCCCATTTCAACTAACATTTGCTTGAATTTCTTTGAGGTAAAGTTTGATCCTTGATCTGTTTGGATCTCTTTGGGTAACCCAAACGTAGTACAAAACTTCACCAGGGCCTTAATCACAGCAGGGGATTTAGTTGTACGCAAGGGAACAGCTTCAGGGAACCTGGTTGCGGTGCACATGATGGTCAACACATACTGGTAACCACTTTTGGTTTTAGGCAGTGGACCTACGCAATCTAGGATCAACCTTTCAAATGGTTCAGCCATCACTGGCACTGGATGCAGAGGAGCAACGGGGACCTTCTGGTTTGGTTTGCCAGTCCTCTGACATATCTCACAAGTTCTGCAAAACTCAGCTATTGAGGACTTGCACTTTGGCCAAAAGAAGTACTTGGTTACACGGTGAAAGGTTTTATTGACACCTAAATGCCCTGCAAGTACATTATCGTGAGCAAGCTTCAGCACCTGTGGACGATAAGCAGCAGGGAGGACGACTTGGTGGACTTCATGGCAGTCAGAATCACTATCCTCTGGCTTCCACTTCCTCATTAACACCCCGTTATCACAGTAGTAGGCAATTCTAGCTTCGGGCACTTTCTTACAGGCAAGGGCAGCATCAAAACATGCAGTAATAGATGGGTCTGCCTTCTGTGCAGCAATTAGCTGAGCTCGGTCAACGCCAATAGTCTCATGTGGGCTATTTACATCAACACCTTCCCCAAACTTAGGTTCTATCATTAACTCACATTTGAGAGGTTCACAGGGCACTTGTAAGAATGAGTCAGTAAGATTTACAACGTCTTCAAATTTTTTTGACTGTGCTCGGGTCACTGCACACACAGAAAATGTAGACGGAAACTGTTGGAAAAGACTAAAAGTATCATCAGTTTTACCGTCGTTCCCTACTATAGGTCTGGGAAAAACTTGACCACCTGCCAGGTCATTTCCTAGTAGGAGACCCACCCCTTCAAATGGCAACTGCTCCCGCACCCCGAGATGAACTAATCCAGTCACAAGATCAGATTTTAAGTGTACTCGATGTAGAGGAACACTATCACACCCCATTTCAATACCACGAATTAACACATCCGTGCCAGTGTACGAGCTTTGTGAGAAGGGCAGTAAATCTTTTAAGACAAAGGACTGTGCCGAGCCAGTGTCACGCAAAATCACAACAGACTGCTGCGCATTATCAGACAAGGAAATAGTGCCAGAAAGAAGAAAAGGTTTCATAGACTCATCCTTAATTACAGACATGGTTTGCACTAACGCCACCTTTTTGGTTTTAGCCTCGGAATTTTTCTTTTTCCAAGCCTGACAATCAGCAATTAAATGACCTCCGTCAAGGCAATAAAAACAGGAACGTTTGTCTCTTCCACCTGAAGAGGCGGACTTGTCCCTATTTCCGTTACTTTTTGCCATATAGGGAGCTACACGTGACAAATCTCGCATAGTGTTTTTATTAGCAAACGGCATGTTTGAGGATCGAGCAGACGGAAACACATTGCGGTGCGTCAAAACAAACTCATCTGCCAACACAGCAGCACTCAACAACGAATTCACTTTTTGTTCATTCAAATGAACGACGACACCTTCGGGAAGACAGGTTTTAAAGTCCTCCAGTAAGATCAATTCTTGTAATTGCTCAAAAGTAGTGGCCTTACTGGAGAGGCACCATTTTTCAAACATTACTCTTTTCTCTCTCGCAAATTCCACATGCGTCTGTCTCTCTGACTTCGCATGCACTCGAAACTTTTGACGATATGCCTCAGGAACTAGTTCATAGCCTCTGAGAACAGCGGTTTTAAGGATATCATAATCGAGAGACTGCTCAATTGGCAACGACGCGCAAATCTCTTGAGCTTTACCCGTTAAGCTACATTGCAACAATAATGCCCACATATCACTCGGCCATTTCAGTTTACCTGCGACGCGCTCAAAAGCGACAAAGTAGGCATCAACCTCCGACTCGCGGAAGGGAGGCACAAGCTTGATGTATTTGCTGACATCAAACTCTTGAGCACCCCTTATGTGTGAGAATACGGCTGTAGGAGGAGAAGAAACAGAGGGAGTTCTTGAGCGCGGAGCGGGAATAGGTTTCCTGCTCACCTCCGCCGACCGTAGTGCTATAGTACGGAGTTTAACCTCTCTATCGGTTTCTGCCTCTACCACTCTGAGTTTTAACCGTAAATTCTCATTCTCTTGCTTTTTAACTTCAAGGTCTAATTCCTTTAGACGAATGGATATGGCCGGATCAAAGTTCGCACTTTCAATACCAGAAGCAAGCTCTTCAGTCACTGCATTTGTTGCAACCGCAGGTTGTTCGTCAACTTCTGGTAAAATACCAATGCCTATCAGCTGCTCAAACAAATAATTCTTAATCACTTGCTTTTTCTCTTCTTTTACTATTTCTATATTAAAGAATTCTGCAATCAAAATCAGATCTTTTTTTCTACACTTTTGAAAGACCTCTGTGGAGGGAGACAGAGTAAACGCCAACAAATCAAACTCCATTTCCACCACCACAGAGACTCTCTTCCTTCTCCCCCCCCCACTCTAAAGCAAAGACAGCGAGAATTGGACGTTAAGAGAGAAAAGAGCAATGTACTCACCAAATCAACGCAGCCGTAAGAATATAGAAAGAAAAAAAAAACGGGCGGACGAGCCCCCACTTGTTACGTGCCCCCTTTTTAAAAAAAAAGATCTAGGGGTGAAAGGGGTGTAACAAATAAACGGTGGGGAGAAACTGAGAGAACTGCCGTCTCCAAGTCCCAGGGCTGATACACAAGAAAGCTCAGTAACACCAGTTTGAGCAAACAAACAGAGGTATTTATTAAACAGAATATGAAAAATAAAATACTTAAGGCTTCAGGAGGGGAAAGGTCAAAACAACAAACAAAAAAAAGAAATATTCCTCTGGCTAAGTTTTTATGAAGTAAATTACCTATCAAAAGAAAATAAAAATAAATTACAGAGATGCTTCCCTGACTTCCTCTCTAACTTAAACACAGGAGAAAAAGGGTAATTTCTAAAATAAATGACATCCACCTCCCTACAAGAAAAAAGATATTCCACATCCACTTAAACAGTTACAAAAAGAAATAAAATAAAACTGAAACACTCTGCTACTCCAAATAACTTCACATTAACACTATAGGTGAAGCAATCAACAAACACGGAGATAGATCTCAATAACTTCAAGCTAACACTATAGGTGAAGCAATCAACAAACACAGAGACAAGAGTTTAAACCAGAGCTTAAACTGCAACGCTGGGACTGGAAGATGGCAGTTGCAAGGATGGAACACCTCAGCCTCTCTCTCTGGGCTGCAGCTCTGCCGGTTCCTTTATACTCCAGCTAACGAGTTCAAAACAGGAATCAGGTGACACTCATTAGCCTGCCAAGCAGAGAGAGCAGGAGGAGTAAAAAGAGACAAGATCAGTCTACCACACACACACACACAAAACACAATTGTTAATTAAATCATATGACAGAATAACTTATGTCCCTATGGACGTAACAATATATATATATATATATATATATATATATATATATATATATATATATATATATATATATATATATATATATCGTTTTGATTGCTTTTATTGATCTCATTAGTAATAAAATAATCTGCTAATATAAATGTTTTAATTAATGATCACTTAAAATGCCCCACATACCAAAACAAGTGGTTAGCGTGATTTCAAAGGACATTTAAACAATCTCTGTGAATACGCGGAAGTGAGCGCATATTCCTTTGAAACTATCCACTGCGCATGCGCAAGGCAAGCAGGACGGCAAAACAAAATATTGATTAGTTATTTCGTTTTTGGTTTGCCAGATTAAATGGAATAATTGAATGATCGGATGATACACGGGTCCGTGTACGGTCCGTGTATATTTTGGTCATTTGATTTTCTATTTAAAAATAAATAAAGATAAATGAGAAACGGTTTGATTTTCGTTTTTTCGTTTTGTTTAAGAAACGGAAAACGAAAATTTAGCTGCATTTTTCGTATTTTTCTTTGTGGGTAAAAAATGAGATTATGCTTTAATATTTGTTTGAATGTGTGGGCGGCGCTGAAACGCCCCTTTCATCCCTTCTGTACTGCACCGACAAGCGGCAACCGCAAACTCAGTTCATTTTCACCAGGAGAGAAGCAGCATACAGCAGAGCATATTAATCCCGCGGATTCTAGTGGTGCTTGCAAGCTTTATATATATATATATATATATATATATATATATATATATATACATTTTTTTTGACCAAACAGAAATTAATTTATTCAATGACATTTGAATTTTACTGTAGGCCTATATGATCTACAATGACATGAAGTATGCGGATTTTTAGCCTACTAATTTTATTCTATACCTATTTAAGAAAAACCTCACAAGTAGCCTATGTTTTCATTTGCTATTACAAACAACAACAACTGAAGCTTTATCTTGTGTAGTCTGTAGTCTGCTGCACTTCTCCGATCGGCGGATCCCGATCCACACCTTCCATCCCGAAAACAGGGGAAAGAGCTTCAGCTCCGTCAGTTTGGATCGTAAAACACCCTAAATAACACGAAAACCATACAAAACTCAACACGATGTGCTTTCTGCCATCTCGGTCTACATTAACTTCTTTCTGAAACGTCAGAAATGAACCAGGCTCATGCATCAGACGAACCATGTCTAGCTGGACATGTCTACTTTTAAAATAATCCATTTAAATAGAAAAATAATAATAATAATTTTATATTTAGGCCTATGTAATTCAAATGAAACCAAGGAGAGGTGCAGTGTTTCCCGTCTGAACTCATTATCTGTAATGATGTCACACCATCACTATTCATACTGTCATCTACAGAATTCGTGAATTCAGTTCATAATTCTAAGTAGCCTGTAGCCTATAATTAAAACATTTAAAGTAGACTAATTATGGGGAAAACTTAACTTATTTTAATATAAATTTTATTATAAATGTGGGGTTGGGTTTTTCCCATTTTATTTTTTTTATGAATGGCCTAGAATAAAATAAATAAAAATTAAAATAATTAAAATAATAAAGTTGTCAAGTCTGCTTTGTCAATAACATGCAGCAGCTGGAAAATTATAATATTATTTTTTATTTTATTATTAATTTAATTAATTAATTAATAATTATTATTATTATTATTATTATTATTATTTTATCTTGCAAGCACCACTAGCAAAGAATCCGCGGGATTAATATGCTCTGCTGTCTGCCACTTCTCTCCTGGTGAAAATGAACTGAGTTTGCGGTTGCCGCTTGTCGGTGCAGTACAGAAGGGATGAAAGGGGCGTTTCAGCGCCGCCCACACATTCACTCCCCGTTGGATTGCAACCTTGTAGTGGTCGGGGAGCTTGTGTGTCTCAATGACCCCTAGAGCTATACCAGCAGGAGATTTATCTCCTGGTAGGGCCACCCATGCTGGACAGGTCAAAGGGTAGAGGCCAGACAAAGAGCAATCCACTGGTCCTACAGGTTGGAGGTTTAGCACAGGGCTAACAACTCTGTCTTGTAAAAACAAACACGTTACGGAAACAGCAACAGAAGGAATTGGCACTACTGGACGTGATGGACTTCCAGGGCTATCATCAGATACTAGGATGAATGTCATTGGTGAAAGCCGAAAGGAAGCCAGTGACAGGAAGGTGGAAATTCTGAACGCCAAACTTAAGACTAGGATAGGATTTTGGAATGTAAGAACAATGTACGATACAAGTAAATTAGCACAAGTGACATCAGAGATGAGAAGATATAACATAGATATACTCGGAGTAAGTGAAAGCAGATGGACAGGATCAGGGAGACTCACAACAAGCACAGGGGAAACAGTGCTGTACTCAGGAAGAGATGACCACCAACATAGGGAAGGAGTAGCCATCATTCTGAAGAAAGGAGTAGAGAAGAGCTTGATGGAGTGGAAACCTGTCAACAGTAGGCTCATGAAGATTAGGCTGAGGGGGAAGCAAATTAACACAACTATCATCCAGTGCTATGCTCCAACAAATGACAGCGATGTCACCTGGAAGGATGAATTCTATGAACAACTGCAGGTTATATTGGAAACTACACCCAGACACGACATGAGGATAGTGATGGGGGACCTAAACGCCAAGATGGGTAATAGCAACACAGAACACGATAGGGCGATGGGAAGGGAAGGTTGCGGTGTCATGAATGAGAATGGGGAAAGGTTAGCAGAATTTTGCACCATTCATGACCTCGTCATTGGGGGAACCCTGTTCCAACACAAAGACATTCACAAGCTAACTTGGTACTCTCCAAATGGAAAGGATCAAAATCAAATAGATCATCTCATGATAAATGGCACATGGAGACGCTCTTTACTTGATGTTAAGGTCAAACGAGGAGCAGACGTTGGTAGTGATCATCACCTGGTAACAGCTGTGCTGAGAATAAAGCTTAGGAAAACAGGAAGCAGAAAGACAGCCAGAAAACAATTTGATGTCGGAAAGCTACATGATACCAAGGTCAAAGGTTGTTTTGTGCTACAACTAAAGAACAGATTTCAGGCATTAGCAGATATGTTGGATCATACAGAGCCTAAACCAGATGATATCAACACTTTGTGGGAACAGACCAAAACAGCCTATGTGAAGACCAGTGAAGCCTGTCTTGGATACAAGCACAAGGAAAAGAAGGAATGGTTAAGTGACGACACATGGCAAACTGTAGAAAATAGAAGGGTCTTAAAGAAGAAAGTAAATGAGACAAAGTCTGAACGGCTTAAAGAAAAATACAGGAAACAATACCAAGAAACAAACAAAGCAGTGCGAAGGAAAGCCAGAGCAGACAAGCGAGCATATCTAGAAGATCTCGCAAGTCAAGCAGAAGAGGCGGCTAGAAAAGGGGAGCAAGGAAAAGTCTACAAGATCACCAAAATAGTGAGTGGCAAACACAGACGAACAATTGAGGCACCAATAGTAGACAAAAAGGGTCAGCTATTGACAACTGAGTCACAACAAGAAGCCCGATGGGCAGAGCACTTCCAGGAAGTTCTAAATAGACCACCACCCACAATAGAACCAGATGTCCAGCATGCAGAGAATGACCTGGACATTAGCATTGAACCACCATCAAAGGAAGAAATTGTCTCAGCCATTAAATCCCTAAAAAATGGAAAAGCCCCTGGCCAAGATAACCTGAATGCAGAGCTTTTCAAAGCAGACCCAGACCTCGCCTCAAAAATACTTCAACCACTATTCAAAACTATCTGGGAGGAAAAGGAAATACCTGATGATTGGTCGGAAGGAATTATCATAAAGATACCAAAGAAGGGCAACTTGAGAGATTGTAACAATTGGCGAGGAATCACACTCCTATCTATACCAAGCAAAATCATGGCAAAAATCATTGAGCGACGACTTAAAGAGGCAGTAGATAAGAAACTCAGGAATGAACAGGCAGGATTCCGTAAGGGGAGAGGGTGCATTGACCAGATATTTGCACTTCGTAATATCATAGAACAATGCACAGAATGGCAGAGGCAAATGTACATCAATTTTATAGACTTTGAAAAGGCATTCGATAGTATACACCGAGACGGCCTCTGGAACATCTTAAGGATGTATGGAATCCCACAACACATAGTGGACCTCATCAAGACCTTTTATGCCAACTTCAAATGCCGGGTGGGAAACAGTAGCCTGGCATTCCAGGTAAAGACAGGAGTCAGACAAGGATGTGTAATGTCAGCATTGCTCTTCAACATTGTTATCGACTGGGTGATGCGCCGCACAACAGAAGACAAATCAAGAGGTATACGATGGACCCTCTTCTCAACATTGGAAGACCTTGATTTTGCTGATGAAGAAATGAAATATATGAACCTGACATGGGGAGATGTCCAGAAAATAGCCCAGAATCGACCAGAGTGGAGGACCTTCGTTGCTGCCCTACATGCCAGAGGCATAATGGGCAGTAAGTAAGTAAGTAAACCACACATTCAAACAAATATTAAAGCATAATCTCATTTTTTACCCACAAACGAAAATACGAAAAATCCAGCTACATTTTCGTTTTGCGTTTCTTAAACAAAACGAAAAAACGAAAATCAAACCGTTTCTCATTTATCTTTATTTATTTTTAAGTAGAAAATCAAATGACCAAAAGATACACAGAAATCCGTGTATCATTCGTTCTTTCGTTTTTCTAATTGAAACCAAAAATGGAAAAATAAAAAAACGACTTGTTTTTTAAAAATCTGTTTCCAAAACGAAAATGAAAAAACGGATAAAGATTCGTTTTCCGATTTTCAAATTTGTGCTAATATCAAAAATTAAAAAAAACGGATATCAAGCGTGTGTGTTTCACTTTGGTGTTTTCGTCTGATGCTAGTTAGTGACGGTCGTTCTTGAACGATTCGGTCATTTTAAACGAATCTTTAATGTGACTCGGGAAGAACGAGTCGTCTCTGGGAGTGATTCGTTCAGTCACATATGGGGTGCTTCTCAATTCTTATTTGTGCATCCTCGTTTCCTTTCCTCGCTTCCTTTCCTCATGTCTTAGCTCCACCTCTTCAGGATGTGAGGGAAGGATGCAAGGAAAAGACGTGAGGATGGAGGACTTGAATCAAGAGAAATGATTTATCCTCACTCCCTTCAGCGTTACTTCAGAGTGTCATCAGCTGTGATTAAAGGGATCTGCCCTTATGTTGTTAAAGTTTGTTAATTAAGACATTCATAATAAATATTAATAAAGCAAGATGCCCTGTTTGAAATATATGACATGCATGGTTTATTTGAAGTGAAAAGGTAAAATATAAATAAAAATAATTACAAAAGATGTGAAGGGGAGGAGAATTTATACGTACGTCACGTTAAGTCGATAAAAGACTTCCGCATAGGATACACCTGTGTATCCTCGCTCATCGCTCCTCATGAAGCCTCCTCCCTCCTCGATCCTTGCGTCCTTGTGGTGCAATTAGAGAATTGAGTTGTCCTTCAAGATGGCTGTGCTCGATCGGTTTCCGGGTCATAGGATGGAGGACGGAGGAGCGAGGAGACGAGGAGGGATATTGAGAAGCACCCATGGTTCTAGTTCACCTTTTTCTAGTTCACCGGAAAGAGAATTGATTAGTTCTTTTTTTATTTGATTAATGCCAATTTACGAAAGATAAAAGTACAGATAGGTAATGTCAATATTGCATACAAAGAAGTGGCATTATATGCAAAGCACCATTTACAGACGTATGTAAACATAAAAATAAATAATACTAATCGAAAACTTTAACAAAATATATTAAAAAGATTAAATAGCATTGAAAAGATTAAACATTTTTGACAGCCTTAAGATTTTTGGAAGATTAAATAGTTTGGATATACTGTTGAACCTCTTTTTAAAAAAAAAAAAAAAAAAAAAAAAACAATATATAATGGATTTTGATGAGTGAATTTACTGCGGTGAATATGACATTTTGCAAGAAGTCATAATTGGTTAATAATGAAATATACATAAATTTTGTCTTTTTGAATATTAAAGAAGCCAAACAGTACATCCTTAAAAAGCAAAGAGAAACCCTGTAGCAAGAAGTCATAATTGGTTAATAATGAAATATACATAAATTTTGTCTTTTTGAATATTAAAGAAGCCAGACAGTACATCCTTAAAAAGCAAAGAGAAACCCTGTAGCACACTGCGATAGATAACATTAGAGAATTCATTCCAAAATAGCTGTGTGTGAGGACAATCCCAAACGATATGTATATCAGTTTCATTAGGGTCACCACAAAAACAACAGCTTGTATCTATGTCTGATTCAAACCTTTTCAAAAACACTTTAGCTGGGTAAAATCTGTGTAACAATTTGAATGAGATTTCTCTAACCTTGTTAGTTATTATATATTCCAAAGACAGAGTCCATACTTTTTTCTCATCAATATGATCAACCACATTCCTCCAATAAGACACCACATATGGAGTCGTTACACGCTCCTTTTGAAAAAGCGATCTAATCTTATAGTTACGTGATGAAGGATACTGGACAAAGTCGTGGCCTAGTTGTTAGAGTGTTTGACTCCTAACCCTAGGGTTGTGGGTTCGAGTCTTGGTCTGGCTATACCACGACTGAGATGCCCTTGAGCAAGGCACTGAACCCCAACTGCTCGCCGGGTGCCGCAGCATAAATGATGCCCACTGCTCCGGGTGTGTGTTCACAGTGTGTGTGTGTTCACTGCTGTGTGTGTGCACTTTGGATGGGTTAAATGCAGAGCACAAATTCTGAGTATTGGTCACCATATTGGCTGAATGTCACATCACTTTTTCACTTTCATGTAACAAAAAGCATAGTTTTCCTACTGGGATTTCAAATGGGTGTAAAGATAAAGATAAAGTGCTGGATGATCTAATGAGTCCCTTGAAAGCGTAACAACTCCTTTAGGAATAGTGTCCATGATGATGGAGAATTCTTTGGGAGTTACTGGAAAATTACATTTACATAAGAATTTTTTGTGACTTAAAATAAGACCTTCCAAGTTAAAGAACTAGGAAACAACCAAAACAAATTTCCAAATGAAGTACGGCTGAGAGGTGCTTAAAAATGAATGACCATGCAAGTAATGCCTGTTTATGAAATTTGGTTAAATTGTAAGGGATTCTAGCAATATTATAAATACAGATCAATAGGAAAGGGAGACCACCTAATTTGGAAAAGTAGTCATTGGGGATAAAAATCCATATTGAGTTTGGATTACACAAACACTGTCTTATCCAATTAATTTTGAAAGTGTTGTTCAAAGAAGAGAAATCAAGGAAATTAAACCCACCATAATCATATGTGTCCATTAATAAGTACTCTTTATTAACTTTGTTACAACATTCAGTGTATAGAAAATAACCATTATGACAGAAATTTGTACATTTATAAACTGTAAGCTCAGAAATGCAGTATCTGTAAGAGTAAATAATAATTATAATAATGATGATGATAATAATAATGATTAGGCACCTGTTTGTAAGGAAGCATGTAAATTCATCTATCCAATGCTGTCACGTCACGTGACAAAAGAACGAATGATAGGATAAAGCCTTTTATACAGTCTTTATTATTATTATTATTATTATAATTATTAAACAATACAAACATTAAAACATTAAGGCAATACACTTAAAATCATAAAGACAAATAATAATAATAATATACACAGAGATTTGTTGCCAGGGTAACTCCAGTCTATGGTCAAAGCTTATGGGTCTGTCACGTGAGGAGCGACTCGAAAACCCGAAAGACTCAAGAGATGAACTAATCAATTCTCTAACACCGGCACCCACTGCATTGGGTGCTTCTCAATTCATATTTGTGCATCCTCGTTTCCTTTCCTCGCTTCCTTTCCTCGTGTCTTAGCTCCACCCTTTCAGGATGCGAGGGAAGGACGCAAGGAAAAGACGTGAGGATGGAGGACTTGAATCAAGTGAAATGATTTATCCTCGCTCCCTTCAGCGTTACTTCAAAGTGTCATCAGCTGTAATTAAAGGGATCTGCCCTTATGTTGTTAAAGTTTGTTAATTAAGACATTCCTAATAAATATTAATAAAGCAAGATGCCCTGTTTGAAATATATGACATGCATGGTTTATTTGAAGTGAAAAGGTAAAATATAAATAAAAATTGTTACAACAGATGTGAAGGGGGAGGAGAATTTATACGTGCGTCACGTTAAGTCGATAAAATACTTCCGCATAGGATACACCTGTGTATCCTCGCTCATCTCTCCTCATGAAGCCTCCTCCATCCTCGATCCTCGTCTCCTCGTGGTGCAATTAGAGAATTGAGATGTCCTTCAAGATGGCTGTGTTCGATCGGTTTCCGGGTCATAGGATGGAGGACGGAGGAGCGAGGAGACGAGTAGGGATATTGAGAAGCACCCATTGACTGAAACAGGTGAACTAGACTATTCCTGTACAGACACTATAGAATTTTGCGCATGCGCGACTGAACAAATCACTCCCAGAGACGACTCGTTCTTCCCGAGTCACATTAAAGATTCGTTTAAAATGACCGAATCGTTCAAGAACGACCGTCACTAACTAGCATCAGACGAAAACACCAAAGTGAAACACACACGCTTGTTATCCGCTTTTTTTATTTTTGATATTAGCACAAATTTGAAAATCGGAAAACGAATCTTTATCCGTTTTTTCATTTTCGTTTTGGAAACAGATTTTTAAAAAACAAGTCGTTTTTTTATTTTTCCATTTTTGGTTTCAATTAGAAAAACGAAAGAACGAATGATACACGGATTCAACAGACCACCAATCAGGGTATCTTCCGTCCATTCCAAATCCGTTTTCAATTAAAAACAGAAAACGAAAAGACTCAAGAGGATTCAAGTGAGAGAACATGAATTCAATAACGAGAAATTGAAAAATGGCTCGTTTATTCGTTATTCCATTAAGTCTAACAAACGGAAAACGAGTTTTTGGCTCGATTTCTCATTTTGTCGTTTGGGGTTTAAAAAACGGTTTATGGCTTCAATATTTCATTCGCACTTGTGGGCGGCGCTGAAACGCTCCTTTCATCTGATTGGTCGAATCGCTCCGCCTTTAACTCGGTCTTTCATTCTTTCAGAATAAGAGTCTTATAAGAGTAATGTCTGAAACCACCGCTCACTGTTAATTAACATACTATTTGAATCAGATGTTGCTGCGCACATAATTCGTGCTGCTGCTACTTGCAAGTCACCCCTTTAAATTATTTGTAGTTTATAGTATTGTATGAATATTCTCCCACTGTAAATACAGTGCAAATAGTTCTGTCTCCTTGGATAAAAGTGAAGTGGAAATAAAAATCAATAATAGACTGAACAGTTCCATGATAATATGTCTGTAACATTTACCACTCTCATCTTTTAACTCAAAAGGCACTAGGTAGGTGTGTGTGACATTAATAATTAATTGGGAAAATTAATATAGTTAAATTTATTAAATAAATTAGTAATATTAGTTTTATTACATACTAAATTGAATGATGTTTTTTTCAGTCTTCTTTGTTGGCCTTGAGAAAGCCAACATATATTTGAACATTATTATCATTTATTATGAGAGTAATTGACAACGACTAAAATTTGAATGTTTCACCAAATTCAGCTGAGATCTTCAGACTCGTCTGACTCGTTGCTGTAACTGGTCAGACTTTTTCCTTCTCAAAAAATCCTAGTGACTTTCATTATCTGAGCAATGAAAGTCTTACACTTAATGTCCACCAGAGGGGGAGACAGAATTTCTATTTATGTAAGTTTAAATGACAAATACATGAATTTCATGTGTACTACCATGAATATGCCATATCTGTGTAACACAGGTTATTCAATGATAGATGGGGAGGGGGGTATACCTTAGCTCAATGATAGCTGTATAATATAAAACAACATTAACTACTGCAGCTGGTGCCAAATAAAAATGATTACGTTTTGGAAGACTGCAAGTCAAATGTACTTGCACGTTATTGGGGTGGTTTTCGTCCACTAGGGGGTAAAGTTGAGTCTTATTTTGGCCACAACTTTCTCTGTGTTTGAGCTAATGGAATGATTTTGGTGACAAATCTTATTTTTACACATATTTTGGGAAAATGCTTGAAATTTTTCAAAAACTCAACAGTACACTGTGGGCAAATTCACTACCCTTTCGTTATGTTCGGGATGAAAACACCCACTAAATTAAACTGCTGTAAAAATGTATCAGATAATGATTTTTTTTTTGCATAAATCTATAAATCAATCCTAAGTCCTGATCAAAACTACCAAATGTTTAAAAACAAATCCAAGATTTTAATTTTTTATCTACCAAGGTCATAAATGATGTCACTGATTTGGGAAGAAAAAACACACAAAATTACATATTTTCAATATAAAAAGTGATTGTGGACTGGATATTTTTTTTACCTTTTATGACAGTCTTGGGCATGTCAAAGATTAGTAACAAGATTGGCTTTGATGTATTGTTAGTTTTTGTGCAGCATTAGATTTTATTTTTTTCTCCCTCATTTATTGTTGGTGGCTGTTTTTGCCCCATTGATTTCCATTATAACGATATGATTTGATTGCAAAGCCATGACACCATAAAATCATGCACTCTTGATTGTTGGTGGTTTTCCCTGTTGGGAAGAGGTAACATTTATTATTTTTACAGTTGATCACTAGGTGGGACCATTAACCCTTTAGATAGGCCTGTGCAAAAAAGGCTTAGTTTCTAGCTTGTATATAGAGTTATATGAAGTTTAACAGCAAATTATAGTGTGAGTGTGTCTGTGTGTGTGTGTGTGAGAGAGAGAGAGAGAGAGAGAGAGAGAGACAGAGAGAGAGAGAGAAAGAGTGTGAGAGAGACCTTTGTGCACTTACCTTGATGTATCTGAAAAAATCCAAATATTCACCTCATGAAGAACTACATGGAGTAAACAATAAAAAAAAGAAGTGTGTTTATGCACCTGCTGCACAAGAACAATGCACAAGTAATACATAATAATTTTTATTTGGCACCAGCCCCAGTTAATGTTGACAGTTAGCAGGAGTGTGGTGGGGTGCGAGGTCTGTTTTGACCAATGGATGGAGACCTCAAGGCAGTGGCCTAAATGCTGATCTGAAGATTTTGTCTTTATAGATTACAGTTTACATTGTACTTACTGAAGTACACCTCTGCATGCAGACACCCAACTGTACAAATTCATTTATAGATTTAAAACCCAGTCCTGAACCTGGAGAACCATCTTCTGCAGAGTTCAGTTCCAACACACTTGCTTGGACATTGCTACTTGTAGAAAATCCTGCTGTGATCCGATTGGCTGACTGAGTCTTGATAAAGAGCACCTGTGGCCCCTTACTAATTATGTTTCAGTCTCCTTTTGTTTGAACCAAAAGCTGTTGTTCAGACATGGCTTGTGTGGAATTGTTGCGGTGTTGACTATGTAAGTTTCCTTCTTGATTTGTTCTAGTTTAAATGATTTTGTTTGATATGAGATATTGAATTCTAGTTATGTTTAGTAGCTCTTTAATGTTATACTCGTTTGATTGTTAAAGCTGATTTCAGATGTATGATTTAAGGTTTGCTATTGTGTTTGTATTTATTAATGGTTTTGTTTATGGGTTTTAGAAACCAACAATTACCATCACTGCCCTCTGTGAAATGTCTACTCCTGTATGTCACCACCATTCCAGTAGCAACAGCCAAATCAGCCTAAATTTCTACACTACTGATCCTGAAGACCTTGCTTAGCTTAAACCATAGATCAGTGTCAGAAATTACCATTCCCATAAAGGGCACCTGATTTTCAGGTTTTTTGTTTTTTTACAGTTTACCTTTTGTATGTCATATTTAATGTTAAATTTTTACATAAAAAAACATTAGAATAATATGACAATAGGCTGTTACCAATTAAATCAGTATTCAGAGATGATAGTTTTATAGATGTATTTACAGTTGCTGAGCAGAAAGCTGTACGTGCATTTACATAGCAATTACAAATGTATAATGATTTAAGATGAATGTTTTATACAACATTTTTAATACATAAATATGAACATTTTTTTTTAATGAAATGAAAATGATACTTGAATTATGAAAGTAATATCACCACTAGGTGGCGGTATTTCATTGTGTTAATAAAGAAGCCTTTTATTCCATCTATTCGTTCAAAATGCTTCATTCATTGATTCAGAAATAAAATCTGTCTCGGATAAAAAAAAAAGTTGCTGTCTATGATAATTGGTCAGTGAATTGTTGTCTATAATAATGGATCTTTCAAAGACTGTGATTCTTTAAGGAACGATACACCATTCTTTACTCCTACTGTGAGTCACACAGCTGTTGTGTTACTTGGGCAGCGAAAATAAAAAAAATCTATGCTATCAGTTAGATGGCCAGTACCCAATATGAATTAAATAAACTCAGCCTATTGTCTAATGTTATACCTATGTTCACATAAATGAATAGTGGTCTGCGCTTGTCTAATACATTCTCGCCGCGCTGCAGTGGACAAAGTATAATGCAGGTGCGAAGTAAATTAATATTTACTTGATAAACTATATGTTTCACTGGTAGGTTGCATAATTTATGCCTACACAAAAGAAAGTTCTGTAGGGTTTGCCTTGGTACGGTTTGTGTCAAGCCATTCGTTAATCTGGGCTGCGTTTCTCGATAATGATCGATTTTAGTGCTGAGGACCGTTTTCTACGACTACGAGTCATTTTACGATCGTCCGTTATTGTTTCATGTGCGTTTCCCAAAAATGCACTTAACACAGTCGCACGTAGCTGTGCTTTAAGTGCTACTTAGGAGTCTCTAAGTAGGAGACTTTTTTTTTTTATTTAGATATACATTTTTTTTTAATTTATTTAGATATACATTTAGATATTCTAAGAGATGATTACTTTATTTTTTTTAACAAAAATGTTTAGATAAGTATCAGGTTTTGCATTATGATTACAATCAAACTATAGCATTTGGTTAGAAAGGGAACACAATGCAAACATTTTTGTTACTCAGTATTTGATTATTCAAATAATTGAACAAAATAAGGGATGGTTAGTGATAATTCAAAACACGTTATACAGACATTTAGCAATAAATTGGTATTTTTTATTAATTTTAATTCAATAAGTAATAACTTCAGAAGGGAACAGCAATTATGATCGAACAGAAATAAACACAAAATAACAACAGCAAACAATCATTATCAAACTCTAGGTTAAAAAATGAAATGTTATTAATAATATTAATAAACATTACAAACATTTACAAACATTTTAACTATATATATACAAACTGTATTTATTTTATTGTTGAATTTGGAATATATATCAGGAACTCATATGCTAAAATAAAAACAAACAATAATTATCAAACCGTAAATTTAATAAAATAATAAATATGGTAATAATAATAATGCTACATATTATTTGAAATATATACATACAAATTGTAACCTAATTGTTTTACTAATTACTGCAGAAGTCACAGATAGTGACAAAGTGCTTCTTGCAGACTGGAAGTTTGCATTTTTTGCAAATAGTGCTGGTTTTAACATCTTCCGGCCAGCACATTTCTTTTGTCCGCTTGTCGATGTACCAGTCTGCACGCACCGGCAGACGAGGCAGCTGTAGGTGGACCGGCCGATGAGGAAGACGAGGCAGCTGTAGGTGGACCGGCAGACGAGGCAGCTGTAGGTGGACCGGCCAATGAAGAAGACGAGGCAGCTGTAGGTGGACCGGCAGACGAGGCAGCTGTAGGTGGACTGGCCGATGAGGAAGACGAGGCAGCTGTAGGTGGACCAGCAGACGAGGCAGCTGTAGGTGGACCGGCCGATGAGGAAGACGAGGCAGCTGTAGGTGGACCGGCAGACGAGGCAGCTGTAGGTGGACCGGCAGACGAGGCAGCTGTAGGTGGACCGGCCGATGAGGAAGACGAGGCAGCTGTAGGTGGACCGGCAGACGAGGCAGCTGTAGGTGGACCAGCCAATGAAGAAGACGAGGCAGCTGTAGGTGGACTGGCAGACGAGGCAGCTGTAGGTGGACCGGCAGACGAGGCAGCTGTAGGTGGACCGGCCAATGAAGAAGACGAGGCAGCTGTAGGTGGACCAGCCAATGAAGAAGATGAGGCAGCTGTAGGTGGACCGGCAGATGAGGAAGACGAGGCAGCTGTAGGTGGACCAGCCAATGAAGAAGATGAGGCAGCTGTAGGTGGACCGGCAGACGAGGCAGCTGTAGGTGGACCGGCCAATGAAGAAGACGAGGCAGCTGTAGGTGGACCGGCGGACGAGGCAGCTGTAGGTGGACCGGCCAATGAAGAAGACGAGGCAGCTGTAGGTGGACCGGCAGACGAGGCAGCTGTAGGTGGACCGGCCAATGAAGAAGACGAGGCAGCTGTAGGTGGACCAGCCAATGAAGAAGACGAGGCAGCTGTAGGTGGACCGGCAGACGAGGCAGCTGTAGGTGGACCAGCCAATGAAGAAGATTAGGCAGCTGTAGGTGGACCGGCAGACGAGGCAGCTGTAGGTGGACCGGCCAATGAAGAAGACGAGGCAGCTGTAGGTGGACCAGCCAATGAAGAAGACGAGGCAGCTGTAGGTGGACCGGCCAATGAAGAAGACGAGGCAGCTGTAGGTGGACCGGCAGATGAGGAAGACGAGGCAGCTGTAGGTGGACCGGCCGATGAGGCAGCTGTAGGTGGACCGGCCGATGAGGCAGCTGTAGGTGGACCGGCCGATGAGGAAGATGAGGCAGATGAGGCAGCAGTAGGTGGACCAGCCAATGAAGAAGATGAGGCAGCTGTAGGTGGACCGGCCGATGAGGAAGATGAGGCAGATGAGGCAGCAGTAGGTGGACCAGCCAATAAAGAAGATGAGGCAGCTGTAGGTGGACCGGCAGATGAGGCAGCAGTAGGTGGACCGGCCGATGAGGCAGCTGTAGGTGGACCAGCCAATGAAGAAGATGAGGCAGCTGTAGGTGGACCAGCCGATGAGGAAGATGAGGCAGCTGTAGGTGGACCGGCCGATGAGGAAGATGAGGCAGCAGTAGGTGGACCAGCCAATGAAGAAGATGAGGCAGCTGTAGGTGGACCGGCCGAAGAGGAAGATGAGGCAGATGAGGCAGCAGTAGGTGGACCGGCCGATGAGGCAGCTGTAGGTGGACCAGCCAATGAAGAAGACGAGGCAGTTGTAGGTGGACCGGCAGACGAGGCAGCTGTAGGTGGACCGACCAATGAAGAAGACGAGGCAGCTGTAGGTGGACCAGCCAATGAAGAAGACGAGGCAGCTGTAGGTGGACCGGCCAATGAAGAAGACGAGGCAGCTGTAGGTGGACCGGCAGATGAGGAAGACGAGGCAGCTGTAGGTGGACCGGCAGATGAGGAAGACGAGGCAGCTGTAGGTGGACCGGCCGATGAGGCAGCTGTAGGTGAACCAGCCAATGAAGAAGATGAGGCAGCTGTAGGTGGACCGGCCGATGAGGAAGATGAGGCAGATGAGGCAGCAGTAGGTGGACCTGCCAATGAAGAAGATGAGGCAGCTGTAGGTGGACCGGCCGATGAGGAAGATGAGGCAGATGAGGCAGCAGTAGGTGGACCAGCCAATAAAGAAGATGAGGCAGCTGTAGGTGGACCGGCCGATGAGGAAGATGAGGCAGATGAGGCAGCAGTAAGTGGACCGGCCGATGAGGCAGCTGTAGGTGGACCAGCCAATGAAGAAGATGAGGCAGCTGTAGGTGGACCGGCCGATGAGGAAGATGAGGCAGCTGTAGGTGGACCGGCAGATGAGGAAGACGAGGCAGCTGTAGGTGGACCGGCCGATGAGGCAGCTGTAGGTGAACCAGCCAATGAAGAAGATGAGGCAGCTGTAGGTGGACCGGCCGATGAGGAAGATGAGGCAGATGAGGCAGCAGTAGGTGGACCAGCCAATGAAGAAGATGAGGCAGCTGTAGGTGGACCAGCCAATGAAGAAGATGAGGCAGCTGTAGGTGGACCGGCCGATGAGGAAGATGAGGCAGATGAGGCAGCAGTAGGTGGACCAGCCGATGAGGCAGCTGTAGGTGGACCAGCCAATGAAGAAGATGAGGCAGCTGTAGGTGGACCGGCAGACGAGGCAGCTGTAGGTGGACCGGCCAATGAAGAAGACGAGGCAGCTGTTGGTGGACCGGCCAATGAAGAAGACGAGGCAGCTGTAGGTGGACCGGCCAATGAAGAAGACGAGGCAGCTGTAGGTGGACCAGCCAATGAAGAAGACGAGGCAGCTGTAGGTGGACCGGCCAATGAAGAAGATGAGGCAGCTGTAGGTGGACCGGCAGATGAGGCAGACAAGGAAGACGAGGGACCAGCTTCCTCATCTCTAGAGTCCTTTACGCTTTTTAGGAAGCTCACAAGGCCGGTGTTCGAGGAATGTGCGGACGCCTTTTCATGAATGGGTAGACCAGCGCTTTCCCCAGCTCCTGGAGAAAAATCCGCCTCTTGTAGCTTTTCTGCTGCCCCCAGGTTGGATTAATCTCCCTCCATAGAACAAAGGAGTTGTAGGCCGAGACATCCAGGATGTTAAAAAAGATAGCCATGGGCCAACGAGCTGTTTTTCGGGCACAGGTGTATGTTGCAACAATCTGTAATATTACACAAACATGTACAACATTTTAGTAAATCTATTTTATAATGCAATTTACTTTTTTCTCAATACATTTCAAGTTCAATTCATCATTTATCTTAGAATATAAGTAATTATTGTACAATTATTTTTAGCATTGAACAAATACCACATACCTTGTCTAGATTATCGACTCCTCCTTTGGTGGCATTGTAATCTAGAATCATCATGGGCTTTCTGTCTTCGCGGTCACTCACTCCTGCATTATTATGCATGGTGCTCATCAGAATCACATTCTTCTTTTTTTGGGGGGAGTACGACACGATGGTGTGTGTCTCAGTGAATCCAAAAAGTGAAGAATGAAGTGGCCTGTTTTGCATTGTCACCAATGCACTTGGGAGCTCCGCTCTGTTCTTCCTTACAGTGCCCAGCAGCCCTATTTTTCTCTCTCTCTCTCTCTGCGTGTGTGTGTGTGTGAGTGAGTGAATGTGTGTGTGTGTGTGTGTGTGTTGCATTTGAGCGAGAGTCTCTTTTGTATTTTTTATTTATTTATTTTTGCATATTCTCAATTTGCTGTTGCAGTCTTACAGTCTCTCTCTCTCTCTCTCTCTCTCTCTCTCTGTGTGTGTGCATTTGAGCAAGTTTTTTTTTTTCATTTATTGATTTTATGTGGAATATTCTACAAATTTGCTGTTGCAGTCGCCAGTTTATCTGTGTATGTGTGTGTGTGTGTGTGTGGGGGGTCTTATTTGCACTCTTGATGTTCTAGAGTGTCACCCCTTCATTGCTGTACACTTTTTTTCAGCACAGTTGCTGATCTGTAGCTTGTACCACCAAAAGTTTCTCTGAGTTTTCCTATTTTTTCGTATTTCCCATTCATTTCCTATGTCGCCCGTTTTCGGGCGGGAGGAAGCTAAGTGTGACTTTTTTTTTTTTACGACCCTTTAACATATCAGAATCATCTCCTTGATTTTTTTGTGTGTTCATATAGGTAATACAACAAAAGTCACCAAGTTTCATCCCCATCCGATGAAGCAAAAAAATTAAACATCTCAAAACGTTCAAGTTTTCGCCCGTTTTCGGGCGAAGAAGCCCAGAGGGTTAAAGCGTGTTGTATATCACCACAGCTTTATTGGCACCCTTCTATATGTGTTGTATACTGTAATAGACAATTGTCCTGCAAAATGATGAGGTTTCGTAAAAAAAAAAAAAAACATTGCGAGCAAATGTCAAATTGTGTTTTAAATCAACAACGTAAGAAGCTTCAGGCTATCTGATGAACTCTGTATGAACAAACACCCAGCTTTGCAGTATAGGTGGCACAGAAACAGTATCTGACCTGGCATTTAGATGTACTTTACACACTGTCTATTGCAGCTCAAAGGAGGCACTGTGAATTTACATAGCAATTTCATTCTAAATGTGAAGTGACAACATGAAACACTACTTTCAATATATAAAAAAAACACCAGCCGTTGGTGGCAAGTAACCCTGATAATGATTAAATACCAATTTACTCATTTAGGCTCACAATAAGCAGATTACATAATTATACCATGAAAAAAATAAAATAAATGTGTGTGTGTGTGTGTGTGTGTGTGTGTGTGTGTGTGTGTAAAAGCAGGAAGTCCAGTCCTGGCTGTATAATCAAACAATAAAAACCAGAAACAATGCATGCCATCAAGAACATTTTTTATTCCACAGGAACTTGATCCAGTTCACTTGTTAAAGGATAAATTCTGTCATCATATACTCGCTCTCATGTTTTTTCAATCCTTTATGAATGTCTTTCTTCTGCTGAATAGATAATAAAATATATATATAATATTATTATATATTATATACAATATAGTATATATATATTTTCCTACTATGGAAGTCAATGAGACCAGAAACTGTCTGGTTACTGACATTCTCCTAAATATCTTCCTTTCTATTCAGCAGAAGAAAGAAATTCATAAAGGATTGATTGGATTGTTGGTGCAGTGGATAAGACACATGCCTTTGGTGTGAGAGACCCGGGTTTGAATCCACTGTGAGACACCAATGTGTCCCTGAGCAAGACACTTAACCCCTAGTTGCTCCAGAGGTGTGTGACCTCTGACATATGTAGCAATTGTAAGTCGCTTTGGATAAAAGCGTCAGGTAAATGTAATGTAAAAAACATGAGGGTGAGTATATGATGACAGAATTTATTTTAAAGTGGAGTATCCTTCAATTCAGAACACCAAGCATGAACTCGAACAAGATCAATTAGTATTTTCAAAGCATTTTGGAACTCTTATTGGAGGAATTTGAAAACACATTCAAAAAGAGATGCAATGTCAGGACATTGCCTCTCCACAGCAACCTGGTCCTCTGGTGACTGAAATGGATTCTACACAAAAGTTGAAACTCATTGAAAGTTAAACAATATTTTTAATTGCATCCAGGGCACTGGAGAGACCAGCAACTTCAGTCATGTGGTACTCTTCGGAGCGGCATTTAGGGCACTGGGCAGATGTTGCCTCCCATTGGTTGACGCACAGCTTGCACCCCACAATGCTCCTTCAGCATGATGTAAACACTGGGTTTTTTCATAATCCCTGGAAGAAAGTGAAATGGTGCAAAACATTAGCAACAGACACCAAAACAGCTCACCACAAGTTCAGTCGTGGTTAGAAAGTAGAAAACAGTGCTAGATTTTTTAGAAAACCCTCCCTTTTACAAACCAGCCATACATTATTTATCATCTTGTAAATATGAGTTCTGATAGTTCATATCACTATCAGATTGCAATTGATCACATTTTACATGGCCAAATGTTTAAATTTTTTTGTTAAACTGTGTCGTTCACGTTACATGGCAACAGCGTTTTGAGTGCCTGAAAACCAGTTTGAATGTACAATTGTTTGTGTTACAAAATGTGTAAACAAAAACATGCAACTGAAAATGGCATCATGCACATTTATGGTCAGTCTAAAGCAGTGATCTCAAACTCAATTCCTGGAGGGCCACAGATCTGCACAGTTTAGCTCCAACCAGCTCCAACTCTCACCTGCAAGAAAGTTTCTAGTAATTCTGAAGACCTTGATTAGCTGGATCAGGTGTGTTTGATTAGGGTTGGAGCAAAACTGTGCAGAGCTGTGGCCTTCCAGGTATTGAGTTTGAGATCACTGGTCTAAAGGGTTTCATCAAATATTGGCCTGGCAGCAGAAAACAGCATTTTTAGTAGTTTTTGTGGATCATTTTGACAATGGTGTCATCTGTACGCGGAAGAAAACTTCAGTTTAAGCATAACATTGTGGTGTAAACGTAACTCAAAAGATCAGTTTAAATACACCCAATACGACGATCCAATTACAAATACTGAAGCACATGTTAGGAGGTTGTCGGGGATAGATTTAGATCAGATTAGAGAAGCATTCTAATTTAGGGGTGTAAAGAATTTCCAGACACAAAATGCACATTAATGCCAAAATGAAGCCCAATGTGATAAGGATCCACCATATAATGCAAGTTATTATTTAAGAATTATAACATTGTGCAGATTTACTGAGAAACTTTATTTAAAAGACAAACAAAGGCTGGTGTGTGGAGCCAAATCGATTTGCATACCAGTGCAAATTGAACATGAAAAAGTTTCCTTTAGGGGCGTCCCAAGGGTTCTTGGCATAGCTCGCTCTGCACGGGAGACAATGCTCTGAATTTGCTGGGACACAGCCTCCAGTCCATGGGGGGCCTCCAATAATTCTACTACTTGTAGTTTCAGGTCTTGCAGTGCAGAGGTGTCCGCATGTCTTCGGCTATTAGGAAAACAACTTTTTTTAATTAATGAATCACATATATACTTGAGACAGTTAAGTGTCTAATTTGTCATCAAATGTGCAATTTTATGAAACATGTGGTATCAGTAGTTTTGCCTGTTGTAAACCATAAGTAATAAGTGTAAAGAAATGCATTCCTCATGATTTAAGTGGTCTTGTTTAAACCCAATTTAGTAAATTATGATTCTGGTTGTTGGGATTACATTAAGGACATACAGATAGGGGTAGGCAAACATCATTAATTTTTTTTTTTTTCAGGAAAAAAATTCTCATGTTGGTTTTATTATTTTTCAAAGGACTGAGCAGTACAGCAAAACCAATTTCCCCCTTTTCAAATTATTTGGAAGAATGTTCGTAATCAAATATTTGCTGGTTCCCATTGACTTCCATAATAGAAACAAAAAATACTATGGAAGTAAATGGAGACCAGCAACTTTGTCAAATAGAATCATCCAAATTTGTGAAAATAATCTTTTTGGTTCAGCATAACAAATATATTAATACGGATTCAGAACAACATGTGAGAGTGAATTTCTCATTTTTAGTTGATCTATCCCTTAAATGTCAAGCAGCAGGACATTTACTGCTTCCCCTTTAAGACTCGAACAAAACATCAGATGGAGTTTTATTTTATCTCAACCATTTACTTTAGACAAAACCAACTGTGTTTGTGTATTTGGCATTATTAGATGTGAAAGGGAGGTCCAGTAATCAAGTGCTATTTGGCTGTCTTTAAGTGTGCACGCTTTGTGTAAACATTTCAGAATAACATGCGGCAAGGCTTTAAAACTAATGCAAATAAACTTTAGTGACTGCAAATGAGTGCAGTGTTACATGCGTAACACCACTGTGGTAAAGGGTTATTTCATCTTCGAAACACAAATTAAGATATTTTTTATTAAATCTGAGTGCTGGATCACTCCTCCATAGGCTTCTACGTAATTAAAACTGGTGGGCCCAGAAAGTTAGTAAAAAGTAAAAAGTGACTTCAGTGGCTCAACCTTAAGTTATCAAGCGACGAATAATTTGTGCAAAAAGAAACAAAACCAAATAATTACTATTCAACTATTCATTTTCTTCAGTGTAGGCCTGATGAGAGTTCACGAGAGCCACGACGCATGTGCGAGAACTGAGAAGATGACGTCCTGACATAGCCGTAAGTGCTACAGTTCCCAGTTTTCGCACATGCGTCGTGGCTCTTGAGAACTCTCAACAGGCCTACATGTACTGACACAAACTCTGTAAAATTGATTCTCACAGCAACTTATTTTATGTGATCATACACAATACAGATCACTACAATCTACAATACATTGTTGTATTTTTTTAATTGTAATAGTGTGACATTGTTACATCCCTAGATGTTACCATTTGATGCATGCGATAAACATGCGATATACCACACTTCATAATATCATTACCTCATTTGAGCCCTCCTCAGCTGCCACTGCCTGAATGCAGCCCTTTCCACAGCATGGTATTTCCTTGAATTCTGCCTCCAATAACATGAACCTGTATTGACAATACTGATTAAAGTCTGTATCCATTTCAGTCACCAGAGGACCAGGTTGCTGTGGAGAGGCAATGTCCTGACATTGCATCTCTTTTTGAATGTGTTTTCAACTTCCTCCAATAAGAGTTCCAAAATGCTTTGAAAATACTAATTGATCTTGTTCGAGTTCATGCTTGGTGTTCTGAATTGAAGGATACTCCACTTTAAAATAAATTCTGTCATCATATACTCACCCTCATGTTTTTTACATTACATTTACTCATTTAGCTGACGCTTTTATCCAAAGCGACTTACAATTGCTACATATGTCAGAGGTCACACACCTCTGGAGCAACTAGGGGTTAAGTGTCTTGCTCAGGGACACATTGGTGTCTCACAGTGGATTCAAACCCGGGTCTCTCACACCAAAGGCATGTGTCTTATCCACTGCGCCAACAATCCAATCAATCCTTTATGAATTTCTTTCTTCTGCTGAATAGAAAGGAAGATATTTAGGAGAATGTCAGTAACCAGACAGTTTCTGGTCTCATTGACTTCCATAGTAGGAAAATATATATATACTATATTGTATATAATATATAATAATATTATATATATATTTTATTATCTATTCAGCAGAAGAAAGACATTCATAAAGGATTGAAAAAACATGAGAGCGAGTATATGATGACAGAATTTATCCTTTAACAAGTGAACTGGATCAAGTTCCTGTGGAATAAAAAATGTTCTTGATGGCATGCATTGTTTCTGGTTTTTATTGTTTGATTATACAGCCAGGACTGGACTTCCTGCTTTTACACACACACACACACACACACACATACATTTATTTTATTTTTTCATGGTATAATTATGTAATCTGCTTATTGTGAGCCTAAATGAGTAAATTGGTATTTAATCATTATCAGGGTTACTTGCCACCAACGGCTGGTGTTTTTTTTATATATTGAAAGTAGTGTTTCATGTTGTCACTTCACATTTAGAATGAAATTGCTATGTAAATTCACAGTGCCTCCTTTGAGCTGCAATAGACAGTGTGTAAAGTACATCTAAATGCCAGGTCAGATACTGTTTCTGTGCCACCTATACTGCAAAGCTGGGTGTTTGTTCATACAGAGTTCATCAGACAGCCTGAAGCTTCTTACGTTGTTGATTTAAATTTCAAAACACAATTTGACATTTGCTCGCAATGTTTTTTTTTTTTTTTTTTACGAAACCTCATGTGGTGATATACAACACGCTTTAAGAAAAGTTTATTTCCATCACACTGTAAAGTGATCTAGAGGAAAAGCAGATGTGTTTTGCCTATTGGCATACATAGCCTATTACGTGTATTTGTTTTTATTTATGCTATTATAATTACACCGGGTCACCAACTAATGACCGATTGAAATCTACAGTAAATTGACACATCCTTCTTGACTCTTCAACCGAGTGTAATGGTATTTAAGAAGCCTTTAACATTATGTGCTCAACATTAAATCTGTAACATGTAGCCAACATTAAGAATAGGGTTGTGCCGGTGAGGAAATTTTCCCATTGATTAGTAAACTTATGACAACACCAATGTTATTTGTTAATTTCTTCTGTAGATTTTGATCTTTTTAAGTTGTTATGATATATTGTTAATTAAAAATAGTACAATAAAAAATAACAACTCGCGTATAGCCTACTATAATCAAACTAATAAGATGGGTGACATAAAATACCCATATTATAACAAATAAATACAATATATTTGGAAATCGCCCTTTAAAACAAAGGCTCGGTTTGTGGTTGACAATTATTTGATTAAAACAAAGACAAAGTCACTTATATTAAAAAAAAATATATTTATGTTTTTGTTAACAGAAGTTATATTGCGCTTTTAATTGCCTCCGCTATCGTCCTGTCAATCATACTCGCGGGTCATTTTCAGTAAAACTGTATTTCAACATCATCGGTACCCAAGTTCTGACTGCTGACTGAACACTGGTCAGTGATCCTCTCCCGATCGGCGCTTTTCTAGCGCAGCTTCACCACACAGATTTAACTCCGCACAACTAAATAAAACGGGCTGGTGGCAGACTAATATTTAATATTTCTGATGTAAAAATTTCTGTGAAATGCGTAAAGTTGCACAGAAGAAAGCCCAACAGGACCTGCCCTGCACAGTTTAAGAATCGGTAGCCATAGTAACGTTAGAGGACTATTATTTTGTTGAACAGACCTGAGTGACTACTGATGACGTCACATGCTCAGATTTGCTTGACCAATCGGCGGAAGGGAGCATCTCAGGACCGCCCACGTGTGGAAAACGAATTTTGAAGTCATTTATTCGTTCTCTTACGAGAGTTCTCTCGTACTGCGTCTTAGCTAAGACGCTACGGGAAAAGTCTCTTTTCAGGATACACTGAAGCAAAAAATTATCCTTAATTTTGAATTATTGTAAAGCGCATTTGCAGCAGCACACATCCATTGGCGAGACGGCTCGCTCGCTTCGCGCCCTCCATGCCACTTCCCGCCGAAACGGGTGTGGCCTAGCCCTATAAAGGGAGCTCGAAAAGGCTGACTCTCCTGATTTTTCATCTCTTCAGCGAAGCTTACGCATTGTTGATCACGAGAAGAAGCAACGCGTCATCTGATAAGCATCTCAGCGGGACGAGCCATTCCTGAAGCTGCTGGCCAACGCCGCCTTCCACTGCCGTTCCTGCTGCGCTCTCCGGCGCCCATATCCTTTTCAATTCCTTTTATCCTGTGTGTGTTCGCCCTGCGACACACACTCGTAAAAGAGCTGCGTCTTTTTAAAGATGTCTTCTTGCGGCTCGTGCAGAGCCCCACTGAGCGAGGGAGACCGTCACGTCATCTGTGTCTCCTGCCTGGGTGAAGATCATGCAGCGCTCGCGCTCGCTGACGGCGGATGCCCTCATTGCGAGCTGTTGCCAATGGTGACTCTGAGGACTCGCTTGGCATTTTTCTCTGAGCCAGCATTCCCCGCTGCGCTGCAGCGCCGTAAAAAGCGCCGCTCCCAGCGGATTCCGGAACCGTCTCCAGCTCAACCGAGCCCGCCCGTTAGCCCTGCTTCACCGGCCTCCCCTGCATCGCTTCCCGATGGTCAGCGCCCGCTGTCTGCCGCCGCGTCTTCCGAGGAAGTCGATATCAGGGCCGCGTCGGGGGAAGAGGACACGTGCTCTCTGCTAGCTTCGGGCAGTGAGGGCTGGGCGAGCTCCGGGGATCTCGCCGCTTTCTGCTCAGAAGCCCAGCAGACGAGCTGACATCGAGAAGGAGCTGATGTGAGTGCTCACGCTGGCCGCAACGAGCCTCGGCCTCGAGTGGTCTGCACCAGCGCCCCCCTCTCGTTCCCGGCTGGATGGTAGTTTCCTTCCGGATGAGCGTACTTCTCCGAACTCAAAGCCCGCCCCATTTCTTCCTGAGCTTCACAAAGAGGTGGCAAAGACTTGGAACGCTCCATATTCAGCGCGAACTCGTTCGTCTGTCTCACTAGCATTCTCCACACTGGATGATGCTAAAAACAGAGGCTACCAGTCACTTCCGCCGGTGGAACAGGCGATAGCGACGCACCTTTGCCCGCCCTCTGCTGGACGGCGAACGAAAGCGGTGTTGCCATCTAAAGC
This sequence comes from Carassius carassius, assembly GCF_963082965.1. NCBI lineage: Eukaryota > Metazoa > Chordata > Actinopteri > Cypriniformes > Cyprinidae > Carassius > Carassius carassius. The sequence goes on along the minus strand of NC_081755.1, from coordinate 20,091,229 downwards.
CTGCCGCATGACGTTATCTCTGCTTGCGCGGATCTTTTCTGCTGCTGGGCAGGCTGCGTCTGCACTACACACCATGGCCACGCTGCAGATATTCCAGGGTCATCTCCTCCGTAAGCTGGACAAGATGGGACCTGAGGCTATCTGTCTCGCGGATTTGAGGAGTGCTTCGGATCTCTCTCTTCGCGCTACTAAATCCGCTGCACAGGCCATGGGACGAGTTATGGCTTCCGCTACGGTGGCTGAGAGGCATCTATGGCTGACGCTCTCAGACATGGCAGAGTCTGAACGCATTGCGTTCCTCGACGAAGCCCCGAAGTCATCCTAGCACTCCTAGGAAAGCGCCGGTGTACGAGGCCCGCTACGGCCGAACTCTCACCCAAGCGCGCCGCTGTTTCAGTTCCAGGGATTGTGACTGTCTCAGTGTCTTTTGCAATGCGCAAGCCTGTACGGTTGCCCGCTTGCCTGCACACAAAAACCGTTATCACGGCTACCCAGATATTTCCCGAAAAGGGTGTAATTTCTGGTGTCCCGGCCACGGCCGATGGTGCTATAAATGTGGTGACGATGCCCACTGCTCAGTGCCCATCTCCACATATAAGCACAGCCCTTCACACAGGGCTCGCGCCCATAAAAGCGACTCAGGTCGATCGCGCGCACTACATAGTAAACGTGCCCACTCCTCAGTGCCCACAAACACTATGTCACACACGTCATGTGGTTTCTGTAAAAACGAAACCCGTGCACGTTTGTTCTGCCCAGGCAGACAGCGAGTCAAAAGCAGTAAATGTGCACGCTTACAGCCCACAATTACTCACAGACAGCACGAGTCCCACGGAGCCCGCTCAGCCCTCCCTCACTCGGTTAAGCACCGTGGCGGGGTCGAGGACGAGCGATCTGCCCGCTGTGATCAGCGCGATCCCCGCCTCAAATGTCACAGGCATAACGCCCATGTTACAGCACATCGAAGCGCTGCCGTTGCCCAGCCAACAGAGCGCGCTTCGCATCCAACCCTTAGCCATTCATGCAGACGCATGGTCAGCGCTTCCAGGGGTTTCGGATTGGGTGCTAGACATTATAAAGAGAGGCTACTCGCTACAGTTTTTTCGACGCCCTCCGCGTTTTTTAGCGCGCGTCGAAACTACGGTCAAAACAGAAGTAGCACACCTACTTCGAGCCGAAATATCAAAACTGTTGAGCAAAGGGGCTGTGGAGCCTGTATCTCAAGCTCAAAGTGAAGGGGGGCTGTACAGCAGATACTTTCTAGTGCCCGAGAAAGACGGGGGTTTCAGACCCATACTGGATCTAAGACAGCTGAACAAAGCATTGGCGAAACGCAGTTTCAAAATGCTTACAACCAGGAGACTCCTCGCGCATATTCGCAGAGGAGACTGGTTCATGTCGATAGATCTGAAGGACGCATATTTTCAAATACAGATAGCGTCACGTCACAGGCGATACTTGAGATTCGCCTTCGAGGGCCAGACATACCAGTATACAGTCCTGCCGTTCGGCTTGTCCATGGCTCCTCGTACGTTTACGAGGTGCATGGACGCAGCGCTCGCTCCTCTCAGACTCAGAGGCATGCGAGTGCTGAACTATTTAGACGACTGGCTGATTCTGGCTCAATCACGATCAGAGCTCGTGGAACACAGGGCCATTTTACTCGATCACCTCGAGAAACTCGGTCTCAGTGTCAACTGGACGAAGAGTTCGCTGAACCCCAGTCAGACGATACTGTTTTTGGGTATAGCTCTGGACTCACGCTCCATGACAAATGCAGAAATGGTAATCCATGCATTTATGACCTCAAGGTTAGATTATTGTAATGCTTTATTGGGTGGTTGTTCTGCACGCTTAGTAAACAAACTACAGCTAGTCCAAAATGCAGCAGCAAGAGTTCTTACTAGAACCAGGAAGTATGACCATATTAGCCCGGTCCTGTCAACACTGCACTGGCTCCCTATCAAGCATCACATAGATTTTAAAATATTGCTTATTACTTATAAAGCCCTGAATGGTTTAGCACCTCAGTATTTGAATGAGCTCCTTTTACATTATAATCCTCTACGTCCGCTACGTTCTCAAAACTCAGGCAATTTGATAATACCTAGAATATCAAAATCAACTGCAGGCGGCAGATCCTTTTCCTATTTGGCGCCCAAACTCTGGGATAACCTACCTAACATTGATCGGGAGGCAGACACACTCTTGCAGTTTAAATCTAGATTAAAGACCCATCTCTTTAACCTGGCATACACATAACATACTAATATGCTTTTATTATCCAAATCCGTTAAAGGATTTTTAGGCTGCATTAATTAGGTAAACCGGAACTGGAAACACTTCCCATAACAACCTATGTACTTGCTACATCATTAGAAGAATGGCATCTACGCTAATATTTGTCTGTTTCTCTCTTGTTCCGAGGTCACCGTGGCCACCAGATCCAGTCTGTGTCCAGATCAGAGGGTCACTGCAGTCACCCGGATCCAGTACGTATCCAGACCAGATGGTGGATCAGCACCTAGAAAGGACCTCTACATCCCTGAAAGACAGCGGAGACCAGGACAACTAGAGCCCCAGATACAGATCCCCTGTAAAGACCTTGTCTCAGAGGAGCACCAGGACAAGACCACAGGAAACAGATGATTCTTCTGCACAATCTGACTTTGCTGCAGCCTGGAATTGAACTACTGGTTTCGTCTGGTCAGAGGAGAACTGGCCCCCCAACTGAGCCTGGTTTCTCCCAAGGTTTTTTTCTCCATTCTGTCACTGATGGAGTTTCGGTTCCTTGCCGCTGTCGCCTCTGGCTTGCTTAGTTGGGGACACTTCATCTACAGCGATATCGTTGACTTGATTGCAAATAAATGCACAGACACTATTTAACTGAACAGAGATGACATAACTGAATCCAATGATGAACTGCCTTTAACTCTCATTTTTGCATTACTGACACTGTTTTCCTAATGAATGTTGTTCAGTTGCTTTGACGCAATGTATTTTGTTTAAAGCGCTATATAAATAAAGGTGACATTGACATTGACATTGACATGACGGCGCGGCTGTCGCCACAGCACGCGTTGGGCATTCAGCGCGCAGCGAGCTCTCTCCGCTGCGGCGCAACCTTCTCGCTCAGAGAATTTCAGAAGATGCTAGGTCTCATGGCCTCAGCATCACCAGTTCTTCAGTTGGGCCTGCTCCGCATGCGCCCCTTGCAGTTCTGGCTGAAAGCGCGAGTACCGCGCAGAGCGTGGATATCCGGTCAGTTGCGTCTCAAGGTCAATCAGAGCTGTGTTACAGCCTTGAAACCCTGGACAGCGAACGACTGGTACCAATCAGGTGTAAGCCTGGGGACTTCCTCGAAAGTGAAAATGGTGTCAACGGACGCCTCCACTTCGGGATGAGGTGCGCTGCTCGAGGGCAGACCGTTCTTTGGCCTGTGATCAGAACGGGAAAAGCTCCAACATATCAACTGTCTGGAAATGCTGGCAGTAGAGAACGCGCTGACGCGCTTTTGTCCCCGAATCAAGGCCACCACGTCTTAGTCCGTTCGGACAACATGTCTGTGGTGTCCTACATAAATCGCCAGGGCGGTCTCAGGTCCCGAAACCTGTACAGGTTGGCGGAACGCCTCCTGGTTTGGGCTCAGCGCAACTTGCGCTCGCTGAGAGCAGTTCATGTGCCTGGGCTACAGAATCTGGGTCCAGACAGACTGTCCAGAAACAACATTCCCACGGGCGAATGGTCTCTACACCATTTGGCAGATTTGGCAGGGCGGAAGGGGACCTCTTCGCGACCCACGAAAACACTCACTGCCCTGCGTTCTTTTCCAAGAACGAAAGCGCGCTGTCACAAAGGTGGCCATGCTGCTCGCTCTATGCTTTTCCCCCTGTCTCCCTCCTTCCGCAGGTGATAGAACGGGTGAGGGTAACAAGATGCTCAGTACTGCTTGTAGCACCACTTTGGAAGAACCAACCATGGTTTCCAGATTTGATGCAGTTAGAAGACACTGCCCCGTGGCCAGTGCAGTTAAGGACGGACCTCCTCTCGCAGGCCAGGGGCTCGATTTGGCACCCTCAACCGGAGTTGTGGTCCCTCCATGTGTGAGCGCTCAACGGTTACCCGCTGATATCTCAGTGGGAGTGCTAAATACTATCATTTAGGCTAGAGCTCCATCGACTCGACGGCTATATGCCTCGAAGTGGTCAGTATTCTCCAGCTGGTGCACAGCTCGGGGACGTTCACCCCTTAGTTGTGAGGTGACGGAGGTTCTCTCCTTCCTACAGGAGCTGTTGGATAAGGGCAGAGCCCCATCCACGCTCAAAGTTTACGTGGCGGCTATCGCAGCGTTTTCTGAGACAACGCTCGATCAGTCAATAGGAAGGAACGATTTGGTCATCCGCTTCCTTAGAGGAGCTAGGAGGCTGAATCCTCCCAGACCTCCGTCAGTCCCTGTATGGGACCTCTCGACGGTTTTGGAGGCCATGAAAGGTTCCCCTTTCGAGCCTATCCGAACGATTAGCCTCAAACATCTGTCATTCAAGACAGTGTTCTTGTTGGCTCTCGCTTCAGTGAAGCGTGTGGGTGACCTGCACGCGTTCTCGGTGAGCCCGACGCGCTTGGAGTTTGGGCCTAATGACTCAAGAGTCATACTCAAACCTAGGCACGGTTATGTGCCGAAATCCCTCAACATGCCGTTTCGGGCTCAGGTTATTTCCCTGTCTGCCCTGTCGGTGTCAGAAGAGGATGGAGACTCGAGTCTTCTTTGCCCCGTTAGGGTTTTAAGAGCTTATGTGTCTCGCTCTGCTGTCTTCAGACAGACTGAGCAGTTGTTTGTCTCGTTCAGTGGACGTTCCAAGGGAATGGCTGTTTCGAAACAGAGCCTATCCAGATGGATTGTTGACGCTATAGCGTTAGCTTACACTTCCAGGGGCCTTCAGTGCCCACTGGGTGTCAGAGCACACTCCACAAGAGGCGTCGCCTCATCGTGGGCGTGGTCTAGTGGGATTTCCTTACAGGATATATGTATGGCGGCAGGATGGGCCTCGCCGTCTACATTTATCAGGTTCTATAACCTAGAGGTTCCCGCCCTGCAAGCAAAGCTGTTGTCGGTATAGTTGAATCAGTGTCCTGATTGGAACTCTGAGATCGCAAGCGTTATGCGCTGCCGACTGTTATATGAGCAGTATTGCGTAAGACCCACATTCCCACATTGGTCAGGCCTTGCCTTGATTATGTGATGTCATATTGCCGCGTCTACAGACGCTGCTCGATATGGGACGGAGGGTTTCCCCCTCCTGTTCTAGGACTCTCTGTGAGTCCCTCTGGTGATTGTGCACTGTAAATCCTGGGCGTCGCTTCCAGGTTTATTGGTGTGTGTGATCTCTGCACGCACGGCGTTTTACATTGGGTTCCCGTAGCGTCTTAGCTAAGACGCAGTACGAGAGAACTCTCGTAAGAGAACGTACTCGGTTACTAATGTAACCTCGGTTCTCTCTAGAAGAGGTAACGAGTACTGCGTTCTCTGCCGTGCGTACGATTCACTCTGGTTCGCTTCGGCGATTAAATAAATCAGGTAAGTCAACCTTTTCGAACTCCCTTTATAGGGCTAGGCCACACCCGTTTCAGCGGGAAGTGGCATGTAGGGCGCGAGCGCCCTCATTGGTCTGATGTTGCATCAGCCTGCGCTCGATAGGCTTATGCAGTTGCCGCAGAGCAGCCAATGAGCGAGCGAGCCGTCTCGCCTATGGCTGTGTGCTGCAGCAAATGCGCTTTACAATAATTCAAAATTAAGGATAATTTTTTGCTTCAGTGTATCGTGAAAAGAGACTTTTCCCGTAGCGTCTTAGCTAAGACGCAGTACTCGTTCCCTCTTCTAGAGAGAACGGAGGTTACATTAGTAACCGAGTACGTTTTATGCCTCTGAACTAAAAAACGAAAAATCAAGCCGAAATCTCGTTTTTTCGTTTTTAAAAAAAAAAAAAAAAAAAAACGAATAAAGGGGCCGTTTTCTCGTTTCTGCTTATTTCATTTCAAATTGGAAAACAAACTATCAAAACGTACACGGACCCAGCCCCTCCCAGCGATCTCTGTGTGTGTGTGCAGTGCTGGGAGCTCGTGTGTGTGTCAGTCAGACTCCGATTGGTCCTTCTGGTTGTCAATCTTAGAGTGTCATAACCGGACACCGCCACATCGTGTCACATGCTTCCTGTACACTTCCTGGTAGTTATCTGACCAAAACAACGAGACTTAGGTCTCTGCAGAGCAAAAGTGGGCGTTTATCACCTTGTGGGTGTTTTCAAACTGCTGGGTGTTTCTAAATCATGCAATCAAAATGATCCCCCTTACCCAACCCCACCCCTAAACCTAACGTCACTATGACGTCAGCCAACCAGGTATCATGGTGTAAAACACCCTGATCTGGTAACTCCCATTACTTTCGTGCAGAGACCTATACTTGAAAACAACACTGAAACACCTCTGTACACACGAAATATCCGAATAATAAACCCGCGATTACGATAGTAAAGCTTGGTATGAGATTTTCTTGAGATCTGGGGCGTTTTTATAAAAAAATTTGAAAATGTACATCTGAAATGCTAACTTGTGCAGCGATGTAAAAGGCTATGAATGGCATATTTTTACAACAGTACCCAGCCGGCACATGACCGACCTTCACCGTTGAAATATGGTTGAAATAAGGTCAGTTGTGGTTTCAACGTTGAAACAACGTTGATCCAACGTTTAAAGCCGAATGGTTGAAAAACTTCCAGCACATGACCAACTTTCATTGTTGAAATATGGTTGAAATAAGGTCAGTTGTGGTTTCAACGTTGAAACAACGTTGATTCAACATTTAAAGATGAACGGTTTAAAAACTTCCAGCACATGACCAACTTTCAACATTGAAATATGGTTGAAATATGGTTGAAATAAGGTCAGTTGTTTTAATGAAACAACATTAAAAATGTTTAATGCTAAATGGTTGAAAAAGGTTAACAAGCTTTTAAATTATTTATATTAAATTATTTAAGATTATTATTATTTAAGTAGCATTTTTAAATATTTTAGTCATGATACCTACAAAAACGGTGAACACAAGAATGGTCAGATGTGTTCTGCGAGGTCCTGCAAACATACTGGCAAAATGAGGTAAGAAAATCGCTATCTTTATTATCTTTTGAAAATAGTAAAGTATTTACAATTTGGTAGCTTATAGGACATGTAACCTGCAGATAAATAAATACCCGTGTGTGTATTTTTGCGTTGCTTTATCACAGATGATCAAGTTATATGCTCACCTAATGTGTTACTGGTAAGGTAAGTTATGTCTTAATATCTGTCTTTTAGAGATTTTTCCACATTTTCCTGATATGAATCCCATGCATTAGGTGTGTTATATATGTTTTTTATTCTTATAATAGTTTCAAAGTGTTTTCTGAAACATATAAGTGCAAATGTCGGTACAATTTTAACAGGCCCGGCTGCAGGATGAAATGACTGAGGGGGCATGTGAAATTGTTAAGGGGGCTTAACTTTATTACAGCATCAATGATTAATACTGAGATCTCGCTTTGCAACGATAGATTTTTAAATACAGCGCTCCCTAAAACACTCCATATGCAACTGCAGGTAAGTTAACCAGAGACTAGCCAATTTTAGACTAGCCGTAAAAAGCGCCGCTCCCAGCGGATTCCGGAACCGTCTCCAGCTCAACCGAGCCCGCCCGTTAGCCCTGCTTCACCGGCCTCCCCTGCATCGCTTCCCGATGGTCAGCGCCCGCTGTCTGCCGCCGCGTCTTCCGAGGAAGTCGATATCAGGGCCGCGTCGGGGGAAGAGGACACGTGCTCTCTGCTAGCTTCGGGCAGTGAGGGCTGGGCGAGCTCCGGGGATCTCGCCGCTTTCTGCTCAGAAGCCCAGCAGACGAGCTGACATCGAGAAGGAGCTGATGTGAGTGCTCACGCTGGCCGCAACGAGCCTCGGCCTCGAGTGGTCTGCACCAGCGCCCCCCTCTCGTTCCCGGCTGGATGGTAGTTTCCTTCCGGATGAGCGTACTTCTCCGAACTCAAAGCCCGCCCCATTTCTTCCTGAGCTTCACAAAGAGGTGGCAAAGACTTGGAACGCTCCATATTCAGCGCGAACTCGTTCGTCTGTCTCACTAGCATTCTCCACACTGGATGATGCTAAAAACAGAGGCTACCAGTCACTTCCGCCGGTGGAACAGGCGATAGCGACGCACCTTTGCCCGCCCTCTGCTGGACGGCGAACGAAAGCGGTGTTGCCATCTAAAGCCTGCCGCATGACGTTATCTCTGCTTGCGCGGATCTTTTCTGCTGCTGGGCAGGCTGCGTCTGCACTACACACCATGGCCACGCTGCAGATATTCCAGGGTCATCTCCTCCGTAAGCTGGACAAGATGGGACCTGAGGCTATCTGTCTCGCGGATTTGAGGAGTGCTTCGGATCTCTCTCTTCGCGCTACTAAATCCGCTGCACAGGCCATGGGACGAGTTATGGCTTCCGCTACGGTGGCTGAGAGGCATCTATGGCTGACGCTCTCAGACATGGCAGAGTCTGAACGCATTGCGTTCCTCGACGAAGCCCCGAAGTCATCCTAGCACTCCTAGGAAAGCGCCGGTGTACGAGGCCCGCTACGGCCGAACTCTCACCCAAGCGCGCCGCTGTTTCAGTTCCAGGGATTGTGACTGTCTCAGTGTCTTTTGCAATGCGCAAGCCTGTACGGTTGCCCGCTTGCCTGCACACAAAAACCGTTATCACGGCTACCCAGATATTTCCCGAAAAGGGTGTAATTTCTGGTGTCCCGGCCACGGCCGATGGTGCTATAAATGTGGTGACGATGCCCACTGCTCAGTGCCCATCTCCACATATAAGCACAGCCCTTCACACAGGGCTCGCGCCCATAAAAGCGACTCAGGTCGATCGCGCGCACTACATAGTAAACGTGCCCACTCCTCAGTGCCCACAAACACTATGTCACACACGTCATGTGGTTTCTGTAAAAACGAAACCCGTGCACGTTTGTTCTGCCCAGGCAGACAGCGAGTCAAAAGCAGTAAATGTGCACGCTTACAGCCCACAATTACTCACAGACAGCACGAGTCCCACGGAGCCCGCTCAGCCCTCCCTCACTCGGTTAAGCACCGTGGCGGGGTCGAGGACGAGCGATCTGCCCGCTGTGATCAGCGCGATCCCCGCCTCAAATGTCACAGGCATAACGCCCATGTTACAGCACATCGAAGCGCTGCCGTTGCCCAGCCAACAGAGCGCGCTTCGCATCCAACCCTTAGCCATTCATGCAGACGCATGGTCAGCGCTTCCAGGGGTTTCGGATTGGGTGCTAGACATTATAAAGAGAGGCTACTCGCTACAGTTTTTTCGACGCCCTCCGCGTTTTTTAGCGCGCGTCGAAACTACGGTCAAAACAGAAGTAGCACACCTACTTCGAGCCGAAATATCAAAACTGTTGAGCAAAGGGGCTGTGGAGCCTGTATCTCAAGCTCAAAGTGAAGGGGGGCTGTACAGCAGATACTTTCTAGTGCCCGAGAAAGACGGGGGTTTCAGACCCATACTGGATCTAAGACAGCTGAACAAAGCATTGGCGAAACGCAGTTTCAAAATGCTTACAACCAGGAGACTCCTCGCGCATATTCGCAGAGGAGACTGGTTCATGTCGATAGATCTGAAGGACGCATATTTTCAAATACAGATAGCGTCACGTCACAGGCGATACTTGAGATTCGCCTTCGAGGGCCAGACATACCAGTATACAGTCCTGCCGTTCGGCTTGTCCATGGCTCCTCGTACGTTTACGAGGTGCATGGACGCAGCGCTCGCTCCTCTCAGACTCAGAGGCATGCGAGTGCTGAACTATTTAGACGACTGGCTGATTCTGGCTCAATCACGATCAGAGCTCGTGGAACACAGGGCCATTTTACTCGATCACCTCGAGAAACTCGGTCTCAGTGTCAACTGGACGAAGAGTTCGCTGAACCCCAGTCAGACGATACTGTTTTTGGGTATAGCTCTGGACTCACGCTCCATGACAAATGCAGAAATGGTAATCCATGCATTTATGACCTCAAGGTTAGATTATTGTAATGCTTTATTGGGTGGTTGTTCTGCACGCTTAGTAAACAAACTACAGCTAGTCCAAAATGCAGCAGCAAGAGTTCTTACTAGAACCAGGAAGTATGACCATATTAGCCCGGTCCTGTCAACACTGCACTGGCTCCCTATCAAGCATCACATAGATTTTAAAATATTGCTTATTACTTATAAAGCCCTGAATGGTTTAGCACCTCAGTATTTGAATGAGCTCCTTTTACATTATAATCCTCTACGTCCGCTACGTTCTCAAAACTCAGGCAATTTGATAATACCTAGAATATCAAAATCAACTGCAGGCGGCAGATCCTTTTCCTATTTGGCGCCCAAACTCTGGGATAACCTACCTAACATTGATCGGGAGGCAGACACACTCTTGCAGTTTAAATCTAGATTAAAGACCCATCTCTTTAACCTGGCATACACATAACATACTAATATGCTTTTATTATCCAAATCCGTTAAAGGATTTTTAGGCTGCATTAATTAGGTAAACCGGAACTGGAAACACTTCCCATAACAACCTATGTACTTGCTACATCATTAGAAGAATGGCATCTACGCTAATATTTGTCTGTTTCTCTCTTGTTCCGAGGTCACCGTGGCCACCAGATCCAGTCTGTGTCCAGATCAGAGGGTCACTGCAGTCACCCGGATCCAGTACGTATCCAGACCAGATGGTGGATCAGCACCTAGAAAGGACCTCTACATCCCTGAAAGACAGCGGAGACCAGGACAACTAGAGCCCCAGATACAGATCCCCTGTAAAGACCTTGTCTCAGAGGAGCACCAGGACAAGACCACAGGAAACAGATGATTCTTCTGCACAATCTGACTTTGCTGCAGCCTGGAATTGAACTACTGGTTTCGTCTGGTCAGAGGAGAACTGGCCCCCCAACTGAGCCTGGTTTCTCCCAAGGTTTTTTTCTCCATTCTGTCACTGATGGAGTTTCGGTTCCTTGCCGCTGTCGCCTCTGGCTTGCTTAGTTGGGGACACTTCATCTACAGCGATATCGTTGACTTGATTGCAAATAAATGCACAGACACTATTTAACTGAACAGAGATGACATAACTGAATCCAATGATGAACTGCCTTTAACTCTCATTTTTGCATTACTGACACTGTTTTCCTAATGAATGTTGTTCAGTTGCTTTGACGCAATGTATTTTGTTTAAAGCGCTATATAAATAAAGGTGACATTGACATTGACATTGACATGACGGCGCGGCTGTCGCCACAGCACGCGTTGGGCATTCAGCGCGCAGCGAGCTCTCTCCGCTGCGGCGCAACCTTCTCGCTCAGAGAATTTCAGAAGATGCTAGGTCTCATGGCCTCAGCATCACCAGTTCTTCAGTTGGGCCTGCTCCGCATGCGCCCCTTGCAGTTCTGGCTGAAAGCGCGAGTACCGCGCAGAGCGTGGATATCCGGTCAGTTGCGTCTCAAGGTCAATCAGAGCTGTGTTACAGCCTTGAAACCCTGGACAGCGAACGACTGGTACCAATCAGGTGTAAGCCTGGGGACTTCCTCGAAAGTGAAAATGGTGTCAACGGACGCCTCCACTTCGGGATGAGGTGCGCTGCTCGAGGGCAGACCGTTCTTTGGCCTGTGATCAGAACGGGAAAAGCTCCAACATATCAACTGTCTGGAAATGCTGGCAGTAGAGAACGCGCTGACGCGCTTTTGTCCCCGAATCAAGGCCACCACGTCTTAGTCCGTTCGGACAACATGTCTGTGGTGTCCTACATAAATCGCCAGGGCGGTCTCAGGTCCCGAAACCTGTACAGGTTGGCGGAACGCCTCCTGGTTTGGGCTCAGCGCAACTTGCGCTCGCTGAGAGCAGTTCATGTGCCTGGGCTACAGAATCTGGGTCCAGACAGACTGTCCAGAAACAACATTCCCACGGGCGAATGGTCTCTACACCATTTGGCAGATTTGGCAGGGCGGAAGGGGACCTCTTCGCGACCCACGAAAACACTCACTGCCCTGCGTTCTTTTCCAAGAACGAAAGCGCGCTGTCACAAAGGTGGCCATGCTGCTCGCTCTATGCTTTTCCCCCTGTCTCCCTCCTTCCGCAGGTGATAGAACGGGTGAGGGTAACAAGATGCTCAGTACTGCTTGTAGCACCACTTTGGAAGAACCAACCATGGTTTCCAGATTTGATGCAGTTAGAAGACACTGCCCCGTGGCCAGTGCAGTTAAGGACGGACCTCCTCTCGCAGGCCAGGGGCTCGATTTGGCACCCTCAACCGGAGTTGTGGTCCCTCCATGTGTGAGCGCTCAACGGTTACCCGCTGATATCTCAGTGGGAGTGCTAAATACTATCATTTAGGCTAGAGCTCCATCGACTCGACGGCTATATGCCTCGAAGTGGTCAGTATTCTCCAGCTGGTGCACAGCTCGGGGACGTTCACCCCTTAGTTGTGAGGTGACGGAGGTTCTCTCCTTCCTACAGGAGCTGTTGGATAAGGGCAGAGCCCCATCCACGCTCAAAGTTTACGTGGCGGCTATCGCAGCGTTTTCTGAGACAACGCTCGATCAGTCAATAGGAAGGAACGATTTGGTCATCCGCTTCCTTAGAGGAGCTAGGAGGCTGAATCCTCCCAGACCTCCGTCAGTCCCTGTATGGGACCTCTCGACGGTTTTGGAGGCCATGAAAGGTTCCCCTTTCGAGCCTATCCGAACGATTAGCCTCAAACATCTGTCATTCAAGACAGTGTTCTTGTTGGCTCTCGCTTCAGTGAAGCGTGTGGGTGACCTGCACGCGTTCTCGGTGAGCCCGACGCGCTTGGAGTTTGGGCCTAATGACTCAAGAGTCATACTCAAACCTAGGCACGGTTATGTGCCGAAATCCCTCAACATGCCGTTTCGGGCTCAGGTTATTTCCCTGTCTGCCCTGTCGGTGTCAGAAGAGGATGGAGACTCGAGTCTTCTTTGCCCCGTTAGGGTTTTAAGAGCTTATGTGTCTCGCTCTGCTGTCTTCAGACAGACTGAGCAGTTGTTTGTCTCGTTCAGTGGACGTTCCAAGGGAATGGCTGTTTCGAAACAGAGCCTATCCAGATGGATTGTTGACGCTATAGCGTTAGCTTACACTTCCAGGGGCCTTCAGTGCCCACTGGGTGTCAGAGCACACTCCACAAGAGGCGTCGCCTCATCGTGGGCGTGGTCTAGTGGGATTTCCTTACAGGATATATGTATGGCGGCAGGATGGGCCTCGCCGTCTACATTTATCAGGTTCTATAACCTAGAGGTTCCCGCCCTGCAAGCAAAGCTGTTGTCGGTATAGTTGAATCAGTGTCCTGATTGGAACTCTGAGATCGCAAGCGTTATGCGCTGCCGACTGTTATATGAGCAGTATTGCGTAAGACCCACATTCCCACATTGGTCAGGCCTTGCCTTGATTATGTGATGTCATATTGCCGCGTCTACAGACGCTGCTCGATATGGGACGGAGGGTTTCCCCCTCCTGTTCTAGGACTCTCTGTGAGTCCCTCTGGTGATTGTGCACTGTAAATCCTGGGCGTCGCTTCCAGGTTTATTGGTGTGTGTGATCTCTGCACGCACGGCGTTTTACATTGGGTTCCCGTAGCGTCTTAGCTAAGACGCAGTACGAGAGAACTCTCGTAAGAGAACGTACTCGGTTACTAATGTAACCTCGGTTCTCTCTAGAAGAGGTAACGAGTACTGCGTTCTCTGCCGTGCGTACGATTCACTCTGGTTCGCTTCGGCGATTAAATAAATCAGGTAAGTCAACCTTTTCGAACTCCCTTTATAGGGCTAGGCCACACCCGTTTCAGCGGGAAGTGGCATGTAGGGCGCGAGCGCCCTCATTGGTCTGATGTTGCATCAGCCTGCGCTCGATAGGCTTATGCAGTTGCCGCAGAGCAGCCAATGAGCGAGCGAGCCGTCTCGCCTATGGCTGTGTGCTGCAGCAAATGCGCTTTACAATAATTCAAAATTAAGGATAATTTTTTGCTTCAGTGTATCGTGAAAAGAGACTTTTCCCGTAGCGTCTTAGCTAAGACGCAGTACTCGTTCCCTCTTCTAGAGAGAACGGAGGTTACATTAGTAACCGAGTACGTTTTATGCCTCTGAACTAAAAAACGAAAAATCAAGCCGAAATCTCGTTTTTTCGTTTTTAAAAAAAAAAAAAAAAAAAAACGAATAAAGGGGCCGTTTTCTCGTTTCTGCTTATTTCATTTCAAATTGGAAAACAAACTATCAAAACGTACACGGACCCAGCCCCTCCCAGCGATCTCTGTGTGTGTGTGCAGTGCTGGGAGCTCGTGTGTGTGTCAGTCAGACTCCGATTGGTCCTTCTGGTTGTCAATCTTAGAGTGTCATAACCGGACACCGCCACATCGTGTCACATGCTTCCTGTACACTTCCTGGTAGTTATCTGACCAAAACAACGAGACTTAGGTCTCTGCAGAGCAAAAGTGGGCGTTTATCACCTTGTGGGTGTTTTCAAACTGCTGGGTGTTTCTAAATCATGCAATCAAAATGATCCCCCTTACCCAACCCCACCCCTAAACCTAACGTCACTATGACGTCAGCCAACCAGGTATCATGGTGTAAAACACCCTGATCTGGTAACTCCCATTACTTTCGTGCAGAGACCTATACTTGAAAACAACACTGAAACACCTCTGTACACACGAAATATCCGAATAATAAACCCGCGATTACGATAGTAAAGCTTGGTATGAGATTTTCTTGAGATCTGGGGCGTTTTTATAAAAAAATTTGAAAATGTACATCTGAAATGCTAACTTGTGCAGCGATGTAAAAGGCTATGAATGGCATATTTTTACAACAGTACCCAGCCGGCACATGACCGACCTTCACCGTTGAAATATGGTTGAAATAAGGTCAGTTGTGGTTTCAACGTTGAAACAACGTTGATCCAACGTTTAAAGCCGAATGGTTGAAAAACTTCCAGCACATGACCAACTTTCATTGTTGAAATATGGTTGAAATAAGGTCAGTTGTGGTTTCAACGTTGAAACAACGTTGATTCAACATTTAAAGATGAACGGTTTAAAAACTTCCAGCACATGACCAACTTTCAACATTGAAATATGGTTGAAATATGGTTGAAATAAGGTCAGTTGTTTTAATGAAACAACATTAAAAATGTTTAATGCTAAATGGTTGAAAAAGGTTAACAAGCTTTTAAATTATTTATATTAAATTATTTAAGATTATTATTATTTAAGTAGCATTTTTAAATATTTTAGTCATGATACCTACAAAAACGGTGAACACAAGAATGGTCAGATGTGTTCTGCGAGGTCCTGCAAACATACTGGCAAAATGAGGTAAGAAAATCGCTATCTTTATTATCTTTTGAAAATAGTAAAGTATTTACAATTTGGTAGCTTATAGGACATGTAACCTGCAGATAAATAAATACCCGTGTGTGTATTTTTGCGTTGCTTTATCACAGATGATCAAGTTATATGCTCACCTAATGTGTTACTGGTAAGGTAAGTTATGTCTTAATATCTGTCTTTTAGAGATTTTTCCACATTTTCCTGATATGAATCCCATGCATTAGGTGTGTTATATATGTTTTTTATTCTTATAATAGTTTCAAAGTGTTTTCTGAAACATATAAGTGCAAATGTCGGTACAATTTTAACAGGCCCGGCTGCAGGATGAAATGACTGAGGGGGCATGTGAAATTGTTAAGGGGGCTTAACTTTATTACAGCATCAATGATTAATACTGAGATCTCGCTTTGCAACGATAGATTTTTAAATACAGCGCTCCCTAAAACACTCCATATGCAACTGCAGGTAAGTTAACCAGAGACTAGCCAATTTTAAACAGCGTAATGATGATAGATCATGTCCTATACCTTTGTAGAAGAGCTGCAGTCTCCTTGATTTGGCACTGAATCTCCTTAGTAACAACTGTATTTTCAGGAAATCACACAGTTGACAAAAGATAAGCCAGCGTCATTTATTTTGAATAATTAAGCCTTTCACATTTAAGTTTAAAATATTCTAACTGACTCCCGAGAGTAAGATTTTTCAAGGCGACAGTTATTTTAGAACGTTCCCCCTTAATGTTTCCATGGCAACGCGTCATATTTGTCACGTGAAACACCGCAGCCACAATAATAAAACTGTATAACAGATGTAGGCTATACTTCATTTCGTTTTTCCTTTTTTATTCGAAATATTCACAAACTTACTTACCATGTCATCAACTATCTGATATTCCGATTCTCAAATATGTTTAAGTGAGTGTGTTTGGTCGTTTAAAAACCTTTATAACAATGGAGTAAACTTTATAGTTAGCCTACTTCCACTGTGTTTGTCTGATTTGAAAAACACACGTCAACAAATTATATTTGAATAGATAGTTATTGCTGCTTCCACAGACGCCAAATGTAGGCTATTGTTTTACCAGTGCTTATGTGTAGCCTATTTAAATGTATGAAATCTAAAATAAACATTATGAGGTTGAAAACACTGCATAGTTGTCATATGACAGCGCTGAGCTCGTCCGTCTCTGGCTCAGCGCCAACCAACGCGACACTAGCACTTGCTTCCACAGACATCAGTGTGTATTTTACAAACTCCAAATGTAGGCTATTGTTTTACCAGTGCTTATGTGTATTTAAATTTTTAAAATCTAAAATAAACATTATGAGGTTGAAAACACTGCATAGTTGTGATATATGACAGCGTTGAGCTCGTCAGTATCTGGCTCAGCGCCAACCAACGCGAAAGACGTTTGAATCTGGCAGTAATGTCACAAGTCACAACACTGAACATTCTAAATCACATGGGGATAAGGTTCAATTATTATTTATCTCAAAAGGTTGAACATTTTATTTTTAACCATGAATGCAAAAATGAAACAGAGGGGGCACAAGTCAGATCTGAGGGGGCATTGCCCCCTTGTGGCGCCGGGCCTGAATTTTAATGAATTAATGAAAATGAATAGGATTGTTTAAAGCCATGGTTCTCAAAGTGTCAGGCCCCCTCTAGTTGTTACGCAGGTGAATCAATAAATTAAACTAATTAATGTTAATACATTTTAATTTAATCTTTGAGTAAGGTTTTTTTTCACATTTAACGTTAAGTATGTTACAGTTAATGTACATTACAGTTTTGAAACTTTTGTTACATAATTACATTTAAAATTACATTTTAATTTTAAACTTTTTTTTCATTTACCTGTACGTAAGCACAATGTAGTGTTAATGTTCAAACTGTATTTACCATGGTAAAGTGTCTGACAACAATTAATATTCTTATTAGAATAAAATTGCCTAATTTTTTAACTGTAGAGCTGTAGCTGAATAGTTAGGCCTACTACGCTGCTGAAATTTAATGTTGGTCATTATGGTGGAACTTAATATTTAACCAATAATTTCTGAAGTGATACTTGGTTTTAAAAAGTTTGAGAACCAATGGTTTAAAGAAATGGTATAATATGAAATCCTGCTTTTTAAGAACTTTTCAGTAAACCATTTCTTCTTTCCCCTTGTAGAGTCATCAAGGATCCAGCTTGTTCTTGAAACATTGGTAAGAAATTATTCATCTGCTACATTGCACTGTCACTTCTGGTAGAGATTCAGTGATCTTTTGTGATAGGTTTTGATTGTGCTTAGTTTAATAAAAATGTAAAAAAGTGTTTAATGAATAGTGTTGTCCACTTTGTTTCCAACCTCACTGTTGCTGAACTGTAAAGTGAAAATATTGTGTGATTTATTTTGTTTTCAGTTAAATATATTTCACAATATCAAAGTTATTGTGAAACATTGTGAACATACCTAAACTCACTGGTTAAATTTTATGTGTCCTCCAGAAGTTTGCGCTCTGCAAGTGAACGCCTTGTGGTGCCATCCCAAACAGGTTCAAAATCACTCTCAAGGACCTTTTCCTGGACTGTGCCGAGCTGGTGGAAGGACCTCCCAATCTCAATTCGTACAGCTTTGAGTCTTTACTTGATTTCAAGAAACATCTAAAGACTCATCTTTTTCACCAGAGCTTAACCAACTAATACTAGCACTTTTCCTTGTTTTCTTGTCTTTCATATAAAAAAAAAGAAGAAAAAAAAAACACCTGGCTATGTGTTCTGTACTAGACTAACTGAGATTTGTCTTGTTGTTGTTCTTTTGTTGACCTGACTGCTTCTATTGTTCTCATTTGTAAGTCGCTTTGAATAAAATCGTCTGTTAAATGATTTAATGTAAATGTTTATACAGGACGGTACAGAAAGTGCACAAGTGGGAGAGAGTGGAGGGGACGGCGTCAGAAAGGACCTAGCGCTGGGACACTTTCAAGGATCACCCGAAGCACAACCACACTATATGCACGAGGCTGCTGGTTCTAACATTTTAGAGTCCCCTTTGGTAGAAATTTCATTCTGCATTCCCCACGGTAAAGAAGACACAGTCTGGGGGGGTTCCCGTTAGAAATCAACTGGTTGAAGGTTCCGTTCTCGAACTGTGCAACACATTTTCAATGTTTCCAAAATAAAACTGCTGTTTTACAATTTTGAGCATGTGGTAGTTTTTGTGAAGTTGATTGTAAAGCCATTGCTGCCAGTCAATTGATTTTTAGCCTTCCATGTACCGTGTTGATCTAAATGCCAACTAGGATCTAATTGAACATACAATTGTGTCTTTATACACGGTGCAAGGTAGACGGTGAAACAACGTCGTGTTATCAACGTTGATTAACTTTTCAAAATCAACACCTGAGGCCAGGTTCACACCGCAAGCTGCAGCAGAGCGGAAGCAGCGCGTTAGCAGCAGGTAGGCAGAGCAGAAGCAGCGCGCGCCTATTTTGCTTTCACACCGGCAGCGGAAGCAGCGCGCAACTGAACAGCGGATTTTGAGCAGAGTAGCTACTCTATAATGAGTACGTTCGCATTGCTTTATTTCCATTTAAAATACATTTAAATAAAAAGACTTGGCAAGAAGCTTTTTTAATTAATAATTTCATTGTTACTTTTGTTGCATCTTTGTTTTGCTGTCTTTGTTTTCCGTTCAGTACGTGTTGTTGATAGAAGAAAGGCCATCGCGCTATAGGCTATTTGTTATTAAGGAGACTATGAAAAAGACGCAGACTTTGGGTTCAACCCATTAACCGACGTAGGAGAGAACATGGTGCATATTACCACCTTGTCACTGGGTTTGTTTGCAATCAAATTTACCAAAGGACACCCTGAAAACCAATTTAATACACGGTTTTAAATTATGTGTATTGTAAATGGTTCACAGCCTTGACTTCCTGCTCATCTTGAAATCAGCATTTACTTGTTTATTATATATGCATGTATCACCTGCTTTTGTTATTTGTGTGCTTATGTGTAATTTAGAAATTGTAAATAAATGGTTCCAATTGAATCAATTTTGAATCAAATACTGAGTTGTTCGCTCGTGTGCCAGCGAAAGCGCCAAAAACACTATAAAATTACTTACCATCTGCAATAAGAGCCGCTGCAACTTCATCCCATGCTTTTTCCTTCTCCTGCAAGTCTTTGTAAAGTACATTGTGTGGATCATAAAGAACTTGATATTTCTCAACTTCCACGATGAGACGAGTGTCGTCCATTATTGTCTTTCCAGGTGCACTCTGAAGACCACCGCCTGTGACACCACGTGCTGTTGTTTATGATTGTCAGCACGACATCCGTTCTTCTGCCTATACAGGCCTAGTTATAAGAATACGACTACTACTAATAATAAATAAATCTCCAAGGCTAAACTAGCAATATAAATTATTTAAAGTTGTTTTTGTATTTCGGCAAAAAAAGTTTATTTTTGGATAGAACTGTAAGTACTTTAACAGATTTATTAATTATAAAATAATAATAAAAAGAAAAATTATAATAAAAAAAATAGAAAAATGTGATTTTAAATATCATACATTTTTTATGTAATTTGCTAAGAACACAGTAGATATCATTAATGCAAATTTTGGGCAAAATTCCTTTTTCGTTTCAGTACATTTGTATTTTGGCCATGATCATTGTCACTTTATCTTCTATACATATTTTTTTATATTAATTTTCTTTCCTAACATACTCCAGTTCTTGTTAAAACACCCTATATGTGCTTTTTTGTGCATTTAGAGCACTTTTTGTGTGAAATCATATTTGTTTTGTCCATCAAATGTGTACTTTCACTTTAACTGAGCGTCAGCAGCGCAGCAAAAATAGACCCAGCGCCGAAAGGATCGCGACACTGCTGCTTCTGCTCTGCTTCTGCTACGCTCTGCCGCGCAGCCTCTGCGTGCGGTGTGAACGCTCTCATCTGTTAACATAGACTGCGGTCAAGCCAGCCGCCAAGTAGAAAAGCACGGTCAATCTAGCCGCCACGTTATTTCTAGGGTTGCGTATAAACTGCGTATTACGGTAATACCGTCAGAGAACTGATCTGAATGCAGTGCTCTTCCAGCGAACGCTACTTTTTTTCCCTCAACACACAGTCCGTTACTGTCTGATGCTGAATACCAAAATAAAAACCCTCTAATACTCATATTACAAAATAAGAACAATAATATATGCTTGCTGTATCTCTCCATTCGAAAAGCTATAAAAATAAAAGTTCTAGAATGCACAGACTGGTTCCACATCAGACAGGAAGTACAGTGTCAGCTGCATGTTGCTGCATCTACTTTCAAAAATCTATAAAAATAAAAGTTATAGATTGCACAGGCCACTTTCACCTCAGATTGAGAGTACACCTTGCCACAATGTCAGCTGCATCGTTTCAGGACTGTCTGATGTGTAATTACAGAATAAGAGCCCCCCACATATCATAAATGAGATGCTGCATCTCTACATTCAAAAATCTATAAAAATAAAAGTTATAGATTGCACAGACCACTTTCACCTCAGATTGAGAGTACACCTTGCCACAATGTCAGCTGCATCTTTTCAGAACAGTCTGATGTGTAATTACAGAATAAGAGCCCCGCAAATATTATAAATAAGCTGCTGCATCTCTACATTCAAAAATCTATAAAAATAAAAGTTATAGATTGCACAGGCCACTTTAACCTCAGATTGAGAGTACACCTTGCCACAATGTCAGCTGCATCGTTTCAGGACTGTCTGATGTGTAATTACAGAATAAGAGCCTCCCAAATCTCAAAAATAAGCTGCTGCATCTCTACTTTCAAAAATGTATATTAAAAAAAGTTATAGATTGCACAGGCCACTTTAACCTCATATTGACAGTACACCTTGCCACAATCTCAGCTGCATCGTTTCGGGACAGTGTGATGTGGAATTACAAAATAAGAGCCTCCCAAATCTCATAAATAAGCTGATGCATCTCTCCTTTTAAAAATGTATATTTAAAAAAGTTATAGATTGCACAGACCACTTTCACCTCAGATTGAGAGTACACCTTACCACAATGTCAGCTGCATCGTTTCAGGACTGTCTGATGTGTAATTACAGAATAAGAGCCCCCCAAATATCATAAATGAGATGCTGCATCTGCATTCAAAAATCAATAAAAATAAAAGTTATAGATTGCAGACGATTTTCACCTCAGATTGAGAGTACACCTTGCCACAATGTCAGCTGCATCGTTTCAGAACAGTCTGATGCGTAATTACAAAATAGGAGCCTCCCAAATCTAAAAAAAAAGCTGCTGCATCTCTACTTTCTAAACTGTATATTAAAAAAAGTTATAGATTGCACAGGCCACTTTCACCTCAGATTGAGAGTACACCTTACCACAATGTCAGCTGCATCGTTTCAGAACAGTCTGATGCGTAATTACAAAATAGGAGCCTCCCAAATCTCAAAACAAAGCTGCTGCATCTCTACTTTAAAAAATATATATTAAAAAAAGTTATAGATTGCACAGGCCACTTTCACCTCAGATTGAGAGTACACCTTGCCACAATGTCAGCTGCATTGTTTCAGGACAGTCTGATTTGGAATTACAAAATAAGAGCCTCCCAAATCTCATAATTTGGGAAGTTGTGGCCTAATGGTTAGAGAGTCGGACTCCCAATCGAAAGGTTGTGAGTTTGAGTCCCGGGCCGACAGGAATTGTGGGTGGGGGGAGTGCATGTACAGTTCTCTCTCCACCTTCAATACCACGACTTAGGTGCCCTTGAGCAAGGCATCGAACCCCCAACTGCTCCCCGGGCGCCGCAGCATAAATGGCTGCCCACTGCTCCGGGTGTGTGCTCACAGTGTGTGTGTGTGTGTGTGTTCACTGCTATGTGTGTGTGCACTTCGGATGGGTTAAATGCAGAGCACAAATTCTGAGTATGGGTCACCATACTTGGCTGAATGTCACTTCACTTACTCACTTACTTACTTAAACAAGCTGCTGCATCTCTACTTTCAAAAATCTATAAAAATAAAAGTTATAGATTGCACAGACGACTTTCACCTCAGATTGAGAGTACAACTTGTCACAATGTCAGCTGCATCTTTTCAGGACAGTCTGATTTGGAATTACAAAATAAGAGCCTCCCAAATATCATAAATGAGATGCTGCATCTCTACATTCAAAAATCTATAAAAATAAAAGTTATAGATTGCACAGACCACTTTCACCTCAGATTTAGAGTACACCTTGCCACAATGTTAGCTGCATCGTTTCAGGACAGTCTGATGTGGAATTGCAAAATAAGAGCCTCCCAAATCTCATAAACAAGCTGCTGCATCTCTACTTTCAAAAATCTATAAAAATAAAAGTTATAGATTGCACAGACCACTTTCACCTCAGATTTAGAGTACACCTTGCCACAATGTTAGCTGCATCGTTTCAGGACAGTCTGATGTGGAATTGCAAAATAAGAGCCTCCCAAATCTCAAAAATAATCTGCTGCATCACTACTTTCAAAAATGTATGAAAATAAAAGTTATAGATTGCACGGACCACTTTCACCTCAGATTGAGAGTACACCTTGCCACAATGTCAACTGCATCGTTTTAGGACAGTCTGATGTGTAATTACAAATAAAAGCCTCCCAAATCTAAAAAAAAATCTGCTGCATCTCTTACTTTCAAAAATGTATATTAAAAAAAGTTATAGATTGCACAGGCCACTTTCACCTCAGATTGACAGTACATCTTGCCACAATGTCAGCTGCATCGTTTCAGGACAGTCTGATGTTGAATTATAAAAATAAGAGCCTCCCAAATCTCATAAATAAGCTGCTGCATCTCTCCTTTTAAAAATGTATATTTAACCCTTTCATGCATGAATTATGATAACCTCAGTCAGGATTTTTTTCCTATGTGTTTTTATTGCTCTTAGGGCATGAAAAACAAGAATTGATTTTTATTTTATTTTTTTTACAAATTTTTCAAAGAGATCTTCAGATGTCCACTTGAGTGGACAGCATGCGGATGGTTTAAACTGAAGATATACTGTATTAAATATAAGACAATAATCAAACAGATAAAGTATGTGAATTTAACAAACTAATCAATGCAATTATATCAAATAATGTGAAAACTATAAAATATATGCAAAAAATATAAATGCAAAATATTGCAATGGCTTCATACAACTTCATACAAGTTGCACTTCGCGTATCTATGATATCAGAACATGAGGACGTGATTCCATCAGAATTTTCTACAGCCTGTCAAGGTACAACTGTGGAAACCACTCAGATGCTCCCTCCAGTGCACCAGAGTATGGAGATTTACCCTTATTAGCTGATAATTATGATTATGTTCAAGATGGACATGCACATTTCTATCTTAGCCCTCCTCTGAGAAAACCTAGCGATACGTTTTTTCAATCTCATCTGAAATTATCAGTGTTGGGGGTAACGCATTACAAGTAACATGCATAACCCATTCAGATTACTTTTTTGATGTTACAAGTAAAGTAATGTGTTACAAGTAACATGCATTACCTTATCAGATTACTTTTTGATCTAACAAGTAAGTAACTACAAGTAATGTGCATTACCTAATCAGATTACTTTTAGATTTAACGAGTAAAGAAACGCATTACAAGTAACATGCATTACGTAATCAGATTACTTTTTGATGTTATGAGTAAAAAAACGCATTACAATAACGCACATTACATAATCAGATTACTTTTTGATGCTATGAGAAAGGAAACGCATTACAAGTAACATGCATTATGTAATCAGATTACTTTTTGATGTTATGAGTAAAGAAACGCATTAAAAGTAACATGCATTACGTAATAAGATTACTTTTTGATGTTATTAGTAAAAAACGCATTACAATAACATGCATTATAAAATCAGATTACTTTTTGATCTAACAAGTAAAGTAATGCATTACAAGTGTCATACATTATGTAATCACATGACTTTTTTCGATGTCAATGAAAATTACATTCTAATAATAAAAATACATTTATTTACAGTAGAAAAAGTCAATGCATATTAAGTTTTTAAGTTTTAAATTTCAAAAACAATATTCACATTATAATTATGAATTGTAGCTGAAATATAGCCATTGCATGCATGACGTCCACTACAGTGGACATGTGATTAATCAGAGTTTTCTCTCAATCTAAAATCAAAACTTGGAAAATTTTACTGTGATATGACTCATTAGATATTGCTTTATGCTGCAATATTTTTTTTACCTACAAGAGTCTCCTAGGATAGAAGGAATGGGTGGATATTCTGGAGCAACTTGGCATGTCTGACTGACCCTTGGCCATCTTGGTTTGGAGGGGGAAAAAATCAAAACACAAAGGCTTGCCACTTGGTTGCAATTTATAGGATGATGCACCAGGGTCCAATGAAGAGATTGATGTGCAACTTTGCCATAAAAACCCGTGCAAATTCAAGAAAATGCTTTTTTTAATAGCTGTCCACTGTAGTGACCACTATGCGTGAAAGGGTTAAAAACGTTATAGATTGCACAGGCCACTTTCACCTCAGATTGAGAGTACACTTTACCACAATGTCAGCTGCATCGTTTCAGGACTGTCTGATGTGTAATTACAGAATAAGAGCCCCTCAAATATCATAAATGAGATGCTGCATCTCTACATTCAAAAATCTATAAAAATAAAAGTTATAGATTGCACAGACAACTTTCACCTCAGATTGAGAGTACACCATGCCACAATGTCAGCTTCATCGTTTCAGAACAGTCTGATGCGGACTTACAAAATAGGAGCCATCCAAATCTCAAAAATAAGCTGCTGCATCTCTACTTTCAAAAATGTATATTAAAAAAAGTTATTGATTGCACAGGCCACTTTCACCTCAGATTGAGAGTACACCTTGCCACAATGTCAGCTGCATCGTTTCAGGACAGTCTGATGTGGAATTACAAAATAGGAGCCTCCCAAATCCCATAAATAAGCTGCTGCATCTCTATATTCAAAAAATGTATATTAAAAAAATTTATAGATTGCACAGACCACTTTCACCTCAGATTGAGAGTACACCTTACCACAGTGTCAGCTGCATCGTTTCAGGACTATCTGATGTGTAATTACAAAATAAGAGCCCCCCAAATCTCAAAAATAAACTGCTGCATCTCTACTTTCAAAAATGTATATTAAAAAAGTTATAGATTGCGCAGGCCACTTTCACTTCGGATTGAGAGTACACCTTGCCACAGTGTCAGCTGTGTCGTTTCAGGACTGTTTAATGTGGAATTACAAAAAAGAGCCCCCTAACATTTATATACAGGTGCATCTCAATCAATTAGAATGATGTGTGAAAGTTGATCTTTTTTAGTAATTCAACTCAAATTGTGAAACTCAGGTATTAAATGAATTAACTGCACACAGAATGACGTAGTTTACATCTTGTCTTCTTTTAATTGTGATGATTTTAATTGTGATGAACAAAAACACACTGTGACGAGTGGGGCAGGGCCAAAGCCATGAGATCGAAGCCGGTGAAGTTAATGAGAATGAGAACACCTGCACCACGTACCGGTCTCGAGTCCCACGGAAGAGCTCCGGACGGATAATTGGAGGAGTACAACATTGAAGGACGAGAGAGGACCAGGCCTGGGTTTTATTTTTTGTTTTGTTTGTGCGAGACAGTCGTTCGTGGGGGCGGTGGGCTGGAGTGAGTTGCCGGGCGGATGGACGAGCTTGCTGCTGGCCGCCTGGGATGTGGAGTGAAGGCTGCTGTCCTTGAGGGAGCGGAGGAGTCGCCATCATTGACCTGGTGGCAGGAGCCTGCTGCCATCCGCCATGACTGGGGAGGAGCAGGGAACGGGGGAGTCCTGCCAGCTACCAGGAGCCGTCATCGTCCACTGGGCTATCCAGTGCCGCCACAAGGCACGGTGAAAGAGTTCACCCAGCTTGTGAAGGGCTGAGCTGCGGTGTGTTTGGGAAACAGAACAATTTATTTATTTTTTCCTCTCTCCCCTCTCTCATTTCTGTCTCTCCTCATCCTTCCGTCTCCTTTTCTCTCGCCTCATGTGTCTGTTCTTCCCAATCGGTGGGGGGGGGGGGGTGTTTAGGGGACATCAGTCTCGTGAGTACATTTGTGGACTACTGTTGCTCTGTTTTGTTTATTTAATTATTGCAGTTTTATTTGAATGTTCACCGGTTTCCGCCTCCTCCTTCCCGACTTACGAATGTTCTTACACCCATCAATTCACTCTGTCAACAAATTATTACACACATTGCCAAAGAAGATGGCTGTTCACATAGTGCTGTATCCAAGCATGTTAACAGAAAGTTGAGGGGAAGGAAAAAAGTGTGGAAGAAAAAAAATGCACAACCAACCGAGAGAACCGCAGCCTTATGACGATTGTTAAGCAAAATAGATTCAGAATCAGAATCAGCTTGCTTGCGCATAAAAGGAATTTGTTTTAGTGACATAAGCTTCCAGTACTCAGAGACAAAAAAATAAAAAATAAAATTCGGCAAATAAATAAGTGTATAAACAATTGTGCTATAAATGATAATGGAATAGGATAGAATAAGATGCAGGGATGTACTAGGGTGGAGGGGTAACAAATAAATATAAGGATATTGCACATTTCTATTGCATAAGCATAAGTGGGGAACATTTAACTGTTCATGAGGTAGATTGCGTGGGGGAAGAAACTGTTCTTGTGCCTGACTGTTCTGGTATTTGCGGCTCTGAGGCGCCGGCCAGATGGCAAAAGTTTAAAGATGGGGTAACTTGGATGTGAGGGATCCAGAGTGATTTTCTGAGCCCTTTTCCTCACTCTGGATGTGTACAGTTCTTGAAGGGTGGGCAGGGGAGCACCAATAATCCTTTCAGCAGTCCGAACTGTTCTCTCTAGTCTTCTGATGTCTGATTTTGTTGCTGAACCAAACCAGACAGTTATTGAAGTACACAGGACAGACTCAATGACGTCTGAGTAGAACTGTTTCAGCAGCTCCTGTGGCAGGTTAAACTTCCTCAGCTGGCGAAGAAAGTACAACCTTTGTTGGGGCTTTTTCACAATGTGATTGTCCCATTTCAGGTCCTGGGAGATGGTGGTTCCCAGGAATCTGAATGACTCCACTGCAGACACAGTGCTGTTCATGATGGTGAGTGGGGGAAGTGCAGGGGGGTTTCTCCAAAAGTCCACGATCATCTCCACTGTTTTAAACGTGTTCAGCTCCTGGTTGTTAAGACTGCACCAGACAGCCAGCTGCTCAACCTCTTTTCTGTAAGCAGACTCGTCACCGTCCTGGATGAGGCCGATGACTGTAGTGTCGTCTGCAAACTTCAGGAGCTTGACAGAGGGGTCTTTAGAGTTGCAATAGTTGGTGAACAGGGAGAAGAGCAGAGGGGAGAGAACACATCCCTGAGGGGCACCAGTGATCCAATATATTACTGTCTCTGGTGGGACATGTAACATGCTGTCTGTATTTTGGCAGTTCATGGGAGAGATTGGCTTTATTAAAGTCCCCAAGAATGATTAAAACAGAGTCTGGGTGTTGTTGTTCTGTCTCTGTGATCTGATCAGCGAGTTTCTGTAAAGCCAGACCTACGTGCGCTTGTGGAGGGATGTAAACACTCACCAGAATGAACGAGTGAAACTCCCGTGGCGAATAGAACGTCTTGCAGTTGAAAAACTGCATTTCTAGATCTGGACAGCACATCTTGTTTAATACAGTTACATCTGTACACCAGCGTTCATTGATGTAAAAGCATGTCCCGCCGCCGCGCGATTTTCCCGTTGATTCTGCGTCGCGATCCGCTCTAAACAGCTGAAAGTCCGGCAGATGGAGCGCGCTGTCCGGTATGGCGTCATTCAGCCAGGTTTCCGTGAAACACAGAACAGCAGAGTGTGAGGAATCCTTATTTGTCCGAGAGAGCAGAAGGAGTTCGTCCGTTTTGTTGGGTAGAGAGCAGAGATTTGCCAGATGTATGCTAGGCAACGGCGTTCAAAATCCACGCTTCCGGAGTTTGACAAGCACTCCTGCTCGCTTTGATCAGCGCCGCTGCTCCTCCGATAACAATGTTCAGTAAAAAGTCTGAATAATTTAAATCCGGTAACAGATCTTGTGGTGTGTTCTGCCGAATGATCATCAGTTCATCCCTGGTGAAACTGATTGTGTTTGTTAAACAAAAAACAGGAAAAACGAACAAAAACAGTATAAATACTGGAGAGCCAAGCACTGAAGCAGCCGTGTGCGGCACCATCGAGTGACAGACTATGACAAGAATTCAAGAATTTGAGTGAACTTCACAGGGAATGGACTGAGGCTGGGGTCAAGGCATCAAGTGCCACCACACACAGACGTGTCAAGGAATTTGCTGAAACACGGACAAAGTCTTAGCCGGGCTAAGGAGAAGATGAAGTGGACTGTTGCCCAGTGGTTAAAAAGTCCTCTTTTCAGATGAGAGCAAGTTTTGTACTTCATTTGGAAACCAAGATCCTAGAGTTTAAAGTAAGGGTGGAGAAGCTTATACCCCAAGGTGATTGAAAACTGCTGGTGTTGATTCATTGTGTTTTTTTAAAACCAAAGACACTGCACCCATTTACCAAGAAATTTTGGAGCATTTCATGCTTCCTTGTGCTGACCAGCTTTTTGAAGATGCTGATTTCATTTTCCAGCAGGATTTGGCACCTGGCCACACTGCCAAAAGCACCAAATGTTGGTTAAATAGTGTTGGTCAAGTCACTTTTATTTATATAGTGCTTTAAACAAAAAAAGATTGTCAAAGCAACTGAACAACATTAATT
Source organism: Carassius carassius (assembly GCF_963082965.1). Lineage (NCBI taxonomy): Eukaryota > Metazoa > Chordata > Actinopteri > Cypriniformes > Cyprinidae > Carassius > Carassius carassius. The sequence goes on along the minus strand of NC_081755.1, from coordinate 20,061,981 downwards.
AGGAAAACAGTGTGTCAATAATGTAAAAATGACAGTTAAAGGCAGTTCATCATTGAATTCAGTGATGTCATCATTCAGCTAAGTTCAGTTAATTTAGTAAATGAAGTGTCCCCAACTAAGCAAACCAGAGGTGACACCGGCAAGGAACCAAAACTTCATCAGTGACCGAATGGAGAAGAAACCTTGGGAGAACCCAGGCTCAGTCGGGGGGGAGCCAGTTCTACTCTGACCCGATGAAGCCAGCAGTTCAATTACATGCTGCAGCAAGTCAGATTGTGCAGAAGAATCATCGGTTTCCTGTGGTCTTGTCCCAGTGGTCGTTGAAGACAAGGTCTTTACAGGGGATCTGTCTCTGTGGCTCATCTAGTTGATCTGGTCTCCGCTGTCTCGCAGGGCTGTAGAGGTCCTTTCTAGGTGCTAATCCTCCATTTGTCTGGATACTGACTGAATGCGGGTGACCCTCTGATCTGGATAAAGACTGGATCTGGTGGCTATGGTGACCTCAGAATAAGGGAGAAACAGACTAATATTAGCGTAGATGCCATTCAAATACTTAGGTGCTAAACCATTCAGAGCTTTATAAGTAATAAGCAAGATTTTAAAATGTATACAATGTTTGATAGGGAGCCAGTGCAGTGTTGACAGAACCGTGCTAATATGGTCATAGTTCCTGGTTCTATTAAGAACTCTAGCTGCTGCATTTAGCATCTAGGACTAGCTGAAGTTTGTTTATTAGGCATGCAGCACAATCACCCTATAAAGCATTACAATAATCTAACCTTGAGGTCATAAACGCATGGAATAACATTTCTGCATTTCATATTGAGAGGATAGGCTGTAATTTAGATATATTTTTGAGATGGAAAAATGCAGATTTACAAATGATAGAAATGGGTTTTTTTAAAGAAAGAATTGCTATCAAATAGCAAACCTACGTTCCTAACGGATGACGAAGAATTAACAGAGCAGCAATCAAGTCTTAGTAAGCGTTATAGGCTATTAGATGCAGAGTTTTAAGGTCCTATAATTAACACCACCTTTTTTAAATCGACTATGCATTCCGTTTTTTTTTTAATTGGTATGTTTCGCCGGGCAGTGAAGAAATATAGAGCTGAGTATCATCAGCATAACAGTTAAAGCTAACACTGTGTTTTCTGATGATATCTTCTAAGGGTAACATGTAAAGGGTTTAGAGTCATGGCCCTAGTACTGAGCCTTGATTTACTCCATACTGCACTTGTTATTCATATGATACCTCTTCATTCAATGCTACGAATTGATGGCGGTCATATAAGTACGATTTAAACCATGCTAATGCACTTCCATTAATGCCAAAAAAGTTTTCTAGTCAATGCAAAAGAATGTTGTGGTCAATAGTGTCTTGCACTAAAATCCAATAGCACAAATAGAGAGATACAACCACAGAGATCGGTCTATAATTAAGTAGTTCTCAACTTTGGGATCAAGTTGTGGTTTTTTGATGAGAGGCTTAATAACAGCCAGTCTAAAGGTTTTGGAGACATACCCTTATGGCAATGAGGAATTAATAATAGTCACAAGAGGATCTATGACTTCTGGAAGCACCTATTTTAGTAGCTAAGATTGAATAGGGTCTAACATATATGTTGTTGGTTTAGATGATTTAACAAGTTTATACAATTCTTCCTATCCTATAGTAGAGAATGACTGGAACTGTTCCTCAGGGGATCTATAGTGCAATGTCTGATGTGATACTGTAGCTGAAGGCTGCATTGTTACAATTTTATCTCTAATAGAATCGATCTTAGAAGTAAAGTAGTTCATAAAGTCATTACTGCTGTCATGTTGGGAAATGTCAACACAGTGTGCTTGACTTCCCAGCAAACTCACAAGACCTGAACCCCATAGAGAATCAATAGGATATTGCCAAGAGGAAAATGAGAAACCTAAAAAAAATGCTGCTAAGCTGAGGGCCACTGTCAAAGAAACCTGGGCTTCCATTCCACCTCAGCAGTGCCACAAACTGATCACCTCGATGCCACGCCGAATTAAGGCAGTAGTTAAAGCAAAAGGAGCCCCTACCATTTATTGAGTACATGTACAGTAAAGGAAAATTAAGAAGACCAACCATTCACATTTTTTCTTTTTATTGTTCTTAAGTATAATAACTTGTTGAGATTCATCACAATTAAAAGGACCAAAGACTTAAACTACTTCAGTCTGTGTGCATTGAATTTAATTACAATACACAAGTTTAACAATTAGAGTTGAATTACTGAAATAAATGAACTTTTCCATGACATTCTAATTTACTGAGATTCAGCTTTATATGAAAGTTAGGGGGGGGGTTGGCTTTTATTTTGTAATACCACATCAGACAGTCATGATGTGACACATCTGACACTGTGGGAAGGAATACTCTCAATCTGAGGTTGAGCTAGTCTGTGCAATCTAGAACGTTTATTTTTTATTGATTTTTGAAAGTAGAGATGCAGCAGCATATTTATGAGATTTAGGAGGCTCTTATTTCGTAATTCCACATCAGATAGTCCTGAAACAATGCAGCTGACATTGTGGCAAGGTGTACTCTCAATCTGAGGTGAAAGTGGTCTGTGCAATCTATAACTTCTATTTTTAGAGATTTTTGAATGTAGGGATGCAGCATCTCATTTATGATATTTGGGGGGGCTCTTATTCTGTAATTACACATCAGACTGTCCTGAAACGATGCAGCTGACATTGTGGTAAGGTGTACTCTCAATCTGAGGTGAACGTGGTCTGTGCAATCTATAACTTTTATTTTTATAAATTTTTGAAAGTAAAGATGCAGCAGCTTGTTTATGAGATTTGGAAGGCTCTTATTTTGTAATTCCAAATCAGACTGTCCTGAAACGATGCAGGTGACATTGTGGCAAGGTGTACTCTCAATCTGAGGTGAAAGTGGTCTGTGCAATCTATAACTTTTATTTTTATAGATTTTTGAATGTAGAGATGCAGCAGCTTGTTTATGAGATTTGGGAGGCTCTTATTTTGCAATTCCACATCAGACTGTCCTGAAACGATGCAGCTGACATTGTGGCAAGGTGTACTGTCAATCTGAGGTGAAAGTGGCCTGTGCAATCTATAACTTTTTTTAATATACATTTTTGAAAGCAGAAATGCAGCATCTTATTTTTGAGATTTGGGAGGCTCCTATTTTGTAATTCCGCTTTAGACTGTTCTGAAACGATGCAGCTGACATTGTGGCAAGGTGTACTCTCAATCTGAGATGAAAGTCCTCTGTGCAATCAATAACTTTTATTTTTATAGATTTTTAAAAGGAGAGATGCAGCATCTCATTTATGATATTTGGGGGGGCTCTTATTCTGTAATTACACATCAGACAGTCCTGAAACTATGCAGCTGACATTGTGGTAAGGTGTACTCTCAATCTGAGGTGAAAGTGGTCTGTGCAATCTATAACTTTTATTTTTATAGATTTTTGAAAGTAGAGATGGAGCAGCTTGTTTATGAGATTTGGGAGGCTCTTATTTTGTAATTCCAAATCAGACTGTGCTGAAACGATGCAGCTGACATTGTGGCAAGGTGTACTCTCAATCTGAGGTGAAAGTGGTCTGTGCAATCTATAACTTTTATTTTTAGAGATTTTTGAATGTAGAGATGCAGCAGCTTATTTATGATTATTGGGGAGGCTCTTATTTTGTAATTCCAAATCAGACTGTCCTGAAACGATGCAGCTGACATTGTGGCAAGGTGTACTCTCAATCTGCAGTGAAAGTGGCCTGTGCAATCTATAACTTTTTTAATATACATTTTTGAAAGCAGATGCAGCATCTTATTTTTGAGATTTGGGAGGCTCCTATTTTGTAATTCCGCATCAGACTGTCCTGAAACGATGCAGCTGACATTTTGGCAAGGTGTACTCTCAATCTGAGGTGAAAGTCGTCTGTGCAATCAATAACTTTTATTTTTATAGATTTTTGAAAGTAGAGATGCAGCAGCTTGTTTATGAGATTTGGGAGGCTCTTATTTTGTAATTACACATCAGACAGTTCTGAAACGATGCAGCTGACATTGTGGTAAGGTGTACTCTTAATCTGAGGTGAAAGTGGTCTGTGCAATCTATAACTTTTATTTGTTATACATTTTTTAATGTAGAGATGCAGCATCTCATTTATGATATTTGGGGGGCTCTTATTCTTTAATTACACATCAGATAGTCCTGAAACGACGCAGCTGACATTGTGGTAAGGTGTACTCTCAATCTGAGGTGAAAGGGGTCTGTGCAATCTATAACATTTATTTTTATAGATTTTTGAAAGTAGAGATGCAGCAGCTTGTTTATGAGATTTGGGAGGCTCTTATTTTGTAATTCCAAATCAGACTGTCCTGAAACGATGCAGCTGACATTGTGGCAAGGTGTACTCTCAATCTGAGGTGAAAGTGGTCTGTGCAATCTATAACTTTTATTTTTATAGATTTTTGAAAGTAGAGATGCAGCAGCTTGTTTATGAGATTTGGGAGGCTCTTATTTTGCAATTCCACATCAGACTGTCCTGAAACGATGCAGCTGACATTGTGGCAAGGTGTACTGTCAATCTGAGGTGAAAGTGGCCTGTGCAATCTATAACTTTTTTTAATATACATTTTTGAAAGCAGAAATGCAGCATCTTATTTTTGAGATTTGGGAGGCTCCTCTTTTGTAATTCTGCTTTAGACTGTTCTGAAACGATGCAGCTGACATTGTGGCAAGGTGTACTCTCAATCTGAGGTGAAAGTTCTCTGTGCAATCAATAACTTTTATTTTTATAGATTTTTAAAAGGAGAGATGCAGCACCTCATTTATGATATTTGGGGGGCTCTTATTCTGTAATTACACACCAGACAGTCCTGAAACGATGCAGCTGACATTGTGGTAAGGTGTACTCTCAATCTGAGGTGAAAGTGGTCTGTGCAATCTATAACTTTTATTTTTATAGATTTTTGAAGGTAGAGATGCAGCAGCCTGTTTATGAGATTTGGGAGGCTCTTATTTTGTAATTACACATCAGACTGTCCTGAAACAATGCAGCTGACATTGTGGCAAGGTGTACTCTCAATCTGAGGTGAAAGTCCTCTGTGCAATCTATAACTTTTATTTTTAGAGATTTTTGAATGTAGGGATGCAGCATCTCATTTATGATATTTGGGGGGGGGCTCTTATTCTGTAATTACACATCAGACTGTCCTGAAACGATGCAGCTGACATTGTGGTAAGGTGTACTCTCAATCTGAGGTGAAAGTGGTCTGTGCAATCTATAACTTTTATTTTTATAAATTTTTGAAAGTAAAGATGCAGCAGCTTGTTTATGAGATTTGGAAGGCTCTTATTCTGTAATTCCAAATCAGACTGTCCTGAAACGATGCAGGTGACATTGTGGCAAGGTGTACTCTCAATCTGAGGTGAAAGTGGTCTGTGCAATCTATAACTTTTATTTTTATAGATTTTTGAATGTAGAGATGCAGCAGCTTGTTTATGAGATTTGGGAGGCTCTTATTTTGCAATTCCACATCAGACTGTCCTGAAACGATGCAGCTGACATTGTGGCAAGGTGTACTGTCAATCTGAGGTGAAAGTGGCCTGTGCAATCTATAACTTTTTTTAATATACATTTTTGAAAGCAGAAATGCAGCATCTTATTTTTGAGATTTGGGAGGCTCCTATTTTGTAATTCCGCTTTAGACTGTTCTGAAACGATGCAGCTGACATTGTGGCAAGGTGTACTCTCAATCTGAGATGAAAGTCCTCTGTGCAATCAATAACTTTTATTTTTATAGATTTTTAAAAGGAGAGATGCAGCATCTCATTTATGATATTTGGGGGGGCTCTTATTCTGTAATTACACATCAGACAGTCCTGAAACTATGCAGCTGACATTGTGGTAAGGTGTACTCTCAATCTGAGGTGAAAGTCCTCTGTGCAATCTATAACTTTTATTTTTAGAGATTTTTGAATGTAGGGATGCAGCATCTCATTTATGATATTTGGGGGGGGGGGCTCTTATTCTGTAATTACACATCAGACTGTCCTGAAACGATGCAGCTGACATTGTGGTAAGGTGTACTCTCAATCTGAGGTGAAAGTGGTCTGTGCAATCTATAACTTTTATTTTTATAAATTTTTGAAAGTAAAGATGCAGCAGCTTGTTTATGAGATTTGGAAGGCTCTTATTTTGTAATTCCAAATCAGACTGTCCTGAAACGATGCAGCTGACATTGTGGCAAGGTGTACTCTCAATCTGAGGTGAAAGTGGTCTGTGCAATCTATAACTTTTATTTTTATAGATTTTTGAAAGTAGAGATGCAGCAGCTTGTTTATGAGATTTGGGAGGCTCTTATTTTGCAATTCCACATCAGACTGTCCTGAAACGATGCAGCTGACATTGTGGCAAGGTGTACTGTCAATCTGAGGTGAAAGTGGCCTGTGCAATCTATAACTTTTTTTAATATAAATTTTTGAAAGCAGAAATGCAGCATCTTATTTTTGAGATTTGGGAGGCTCCTATTTTGTAATTCCGCTTTAGACTGTTCTGAACCGATGCAGCTGACATTGTGGCAAGGTGTACTCTCAATCTGAGATGAAAGTCCTCTGTGCAATCAATAACTTTTATTTTTATAGATTTTTAAAAGGAGAGATGCAGCATCTCATTTATGTTATTTGGGGGGGCTCTTATTCTGTAATTACACATCAGACAGTCCTGAAACGATGCAGCTGACATTGTGGTAAGGTGTACTCTCAATCTGAGGTGAAAGTGGTCTGTGCAATCTATAACTTTTATTTTTATAGATTTTTGAAGGTAGAGATGCAGCAGCCTGTTTATGAGATTTGGGAGGCTCTTATTTTGTAATTACACATCAGACTGTCCTGAAACAATGCAGCTGACATTGTGGCAAGGTGTACTCTCAATCTGAGGTGAAAGTCCTCTGTGCAATCTATAACTTTTATTTTTAGAGATTTTTGAATGTAGGGATGCAGCATCTCATTTATGATATTTGGGGGGGGGGGGCTCTTATTCTGTAATTACACATCAGACTGTCCTGAATCGATGCAGCTGACATTGTGGTAAGGTGTACTCTCAATCTGAGGTGAAAGTGGTCTGTGCAATCTATAACTTTTATTTTTATAAATTTTTGAAAGTAAAGATGCAGCAGCTTGTTTATGAGATTTGGAAGGCTCTTATTTTGTAATTCCAAATCAGACTGTCCTGAAACGATGCAGGTGACATTGTGGCAAGGTGTACTCTCAATCTGAGGTGAAAGTGGTCTGTGCAATCTATAACTTTTATTTTTATAGATTTTTGAATGTAGAGATGCAGCAGCTTGTTTATGAGATTTGGGAGGCTCTTATTTTGCAATTCCACATCAGACTGTCCTGAAACGATGCAGCTGACATTGTGGCAAGGTGTACTGTCAATCTGAGGTGAAAGTGGCCTGTGCAATCTATAACTTTTTTAATATACATTTTTGAAAGCAGAAATGCAGCATCTTATTTTTGAGATTTGGGAGGCTCCTATTTTGTAATTCCGCTTTAGACTGTTCTGAAACGATGCAGCTGACATTGTGGCAAGGTGTACTCTCAATCTGAGATGAAAGTCCTCTGTGCAATCAATAACTTTTATTTTTATAGATTTTTAAAAGGAGAGATGCAGCTTCTCATTTATGATATTTTGGGGGGCTCTTATTCTGTAATTACACATCAGACAGTCCTGAAACTATGCAGCTGACATTGTGGTAAGGTGTACTCTCAATCTGAGGTGAAAGTGGTCTGTGCAATCTATAACTTTTATTTTTATAGATTTTTGAAAGTAGAGATGCAGCAGCTTGTTTATGAGATTTGGGAGGCTCTTATTTTGTAATTCCAAATCAGACTGTCCTGAAACGATGCAGCTGACATTGTGGCAAGGTGTACTCTCAATCTGCAGTGAAAGTGGCCTGTGCAATCTATAACTTTTTTTATATACATTTTTGAAAGCAGATGCACCATCTTATTTTTGAGATTTGGGAGGCTCCTATTTTGTAATTCCGCATCAGACTGTCCTGAAACGATGCAGCTGACATTTTGGCAAGGTGTACTCTCAATCTGAGGTGAAAGTCGTCTGTGCAATCAATAACTTTTATTTTTATAGATTTTTGAAAGTAGAGATGCAGCAGCTTGTTTATGAGATTTGGGAGGCTCTTATTTTGTAATTACACATCAGACAGTTCTGAAACGATGCAGCTGACATTGTGGTAAGGTGTACTCTTAATCTGAGGTGAAAGTGGTCTGTGCAATCTATAACTTTTATTTGTTATACATTTTTGAATGTAGAGATGCAGCATCTCATTTATGATATTTGGGGGGCTCTTATTCTTTAATTACACATCAGATAGTCCTGAAACGACGCAGCTGACATTGTGGTAAGGTGTACTCTCAATCTGAGGTGAAAGGGGTCTGTGCAATCTATAACTTTTATTTTTATAGATTTTTGAAAGTAGAGATGCAGCAGCTTGTTTATGAGATTTGGGAGGCTCTTATTTTGTAATTCCAAATCAGACTGTCCTGAAACGATGCAGCTGACATTGTGGCAAGGTGTACTCTCAATCTGAGGTGAAAGTGGTCTGTGCAATCTATAACTTTTATTTTTATAGATTTTTGAAAGTAGATGCAGCAGCATGCAGCTGACACTGTACTTCCTGTCTGAGGTGGAACCAGTCTGTGCATTCTAGAACTTTTATTTTTATAGCTTTTCGAATGGAGAGATACAGCAAGCATATATTATTGTTCTTATTTTGTAATATGAGTATTAGAGGGTTTTTATTTTGGTATTCAGCATCAGACAGTAACGGACTGTGTGTTGGGAAAAAAAAGTAGCGTTCGCTGGAAGAGCACTGCATTCAGATCAGTTCTCTGACGTAATACGCAGTTTATACGCGACTCTAGAAATAACGTGGCGGCTAGATTGACCGTGCTTTTCTACTTGGCGGCTGGCTTGACCGCAGTTAACATAGGCACCGAAAAAAATACGCGCTGCTTCTGCTCTGCTGCAGCTTGCGGTGTGAACCCGGCCTCATCATTCAGCTTTCATCTGCAGAACGACCCTAATTCACCCGTAATGAAGGTAAGATGGTGTACGGTGTACATTTTAGGACATCCTCAGACCTCAGTCATCAAATGAAAAGGCATCATGCCTCAGACTAAAAGGCTTCAGTCATCGGACCAAACGGCATCGCGCCTCTGACTGAAAAGCTTCAGGTCTCAGGAAAAACGACGTCAGGTGTCAGGTCTCATACAATTAACGTTAGGTATCAGACTAAACGGACTCAGACAAAACGGACTCGGGCAAAAAGTCATCAGACGAAACGGACTCAGGTGGAATATAGCGTTGCCCCGCCCCATGTGACGTCACACGCACGCCGTTCACAGGAAGTGGTATATCATGGTTGATTGATGGCAAAAGGAGGTAAGCAGCGTTTGATATTTTACATTTTAACAGTTTTATTCAAATGTTAGACTAATTAAGTTATATAGGGAAGAGAACATGCTTTTCGAGAGTCTTGTGTGCATGTTTAGAAAGTTAGTTAGCCATATTGCAAATAGCGAGCTTTTATTTTGGCCAAGTAGTAAAGTTACCCTTACGCAAAAATAACCATGGTTTTACTATCAAAAACCAAAAACAAACAAAAAACAAATGGTCGATATAGTTAAATCATGGTATCCACAGATTAACATGGTTTTGCTACTAACCATAGTTTAACCATGGTGTTTGTAGTAAAACTGTAGTTATGAAAATGGTATCATTACACTAAAAAAAACATGTTACTACACTTTTTCTATAATAAAACCACAATGCATTATATATAGAAAAACTTTGTTTCATCTCATAAATAATCATAACAATTATACGTATAAAACTTACTTATTTGTGGATGTAACTTTTATGAGTATGATTATGTATAACACGCAATATACACCATGCTAAATCCACGTGATTTATAATGGTTTAAGTCTTATATCTTGACATTATTTATTTAAAATATATACAGTATCTTACTATCTTATCGATATTACAATAAATTTGGTTAAAATCAAAAGTATTCGATATTACACATTCATCTGATCAGATTTTTGATATGATGGCTGTTTAAGGAAAAATATTTTTATTTTCATTATTATTTTTGTAGTTATTTATAGTGGTATTTGCCTGCTTTGAGTAAAGTTACAAAACAACAATGCCAAGATATGAGACTTGTATTATATCTAAGGGAAACATTCTGTTGTAAGTTAAGTGGATGCATCATATTCATTGCGTATTATAAATCATAATCTTAAATGCTATAACCACAAATAAGTAAATTATACTTAAATTATAACACATTAAAAATGTTATGATTACTCATGAGATGATATGACATATTACAAAGTTTTTTTTCTAATACATTATGCATTCATTATAATGCCATAAGAATACTCTTATAATTTGTTTTAAATACGAGCTTCATAGGAAGTGTTACCGTTAAGTTTAATCGATAATGTACTTCTTCATTGATGTTATACAATATCCTTATACAAATGAAAAAAAAATGTTAACAGCATCTAATGCTTTTATCTTGCAGTGAAACGCATCTAAGAAGATGAATAAAATCAAGTTAGCCACAGAGATGGCATCGTCCAAGAGCACAGTCATGTTTTTCTTTTCTGCATTGGTAGAACACTATTAACTCAAAGAAAGTATATGTATACATTTAAACATCATAGACTAATAATGAACAAGAGTGCAGATTAAGTAACAAATATATAAATGAAAACCACCCAAGATCAGTAAACGATCGTTAACTATTACTGTATTCGTTTTATATTAAGGGAGTTCATCCAGAGGCAGTGAGTGAACTGTGTGTCCTGAAACCAGAATCAGTTGGGAAGAATGGAATCAAGTCTACCCCATAAAAGGCTTACAAAGGTAATTCACAACTCTCTTTGTGTGTGTGCGCACAGCTATAGCTTAATGTCTTCACGACTCATCATTTGTGTTCATTTCTTTAGGTCCCCTTCCAGATGCTGATGTCTTGGCTTCTGGTGCAAAACTAATTCAGATCAATCCCAAGCCTTTGCTGCCACACATACTTAATAATTATAATAATAATTCATTACATTTATATAGCGCTTTTCTAGGCACTCAAAGCGCTTTACATAGTCTGGGGGTATCTCCTCATCCACCACCAGTGTGCAGCATCCACCTGGATGATGCGACGGCAGCCATAGTGCGCCAGAACGCCCACCACACACCAGCTTACTGGTGGAGAGGAGACAGAGTGATGAAGCCAATCAGCAGATATGGGGATTGTTAGGAGGCCAAGATGGTCAGAGGCCAATGGGCGAATTTAGCCAGGATGACCTTGAGGGCATTGAGGGCATGTCAAAAGTAGAGTTGTACCTCTTGGCAGTCCACTTTCATACCAATGTCCCCCTATAGCTGCAGGTGTTCCTGATGTTAATGATCCATCTGAAACATTACAGTTTGGACTAGTGGAGGTAAATAGCGCCTCTGCTGAAAACATTGCTCAGGTTCCATTTATGACAATTCAAAGAGGACTAGCCAAATGTAAAGAGACCCATAAGTACTACTGGCAGGTACAAGGTCAGACTGCAGTCACTGGTCTACACTGGTGTGACTTTGTGACTGACACAAAATCAGATTTCATAATACAGATGATCTGGTGAGATGATGCCTTCATAGCATCAATGAAAGTACTATTATAACGTTTACCTGGATGTGTATCTTTCAGTGGTATGAATGGACAGATACTGTTCATATTATAGTATGAACCTAAGATTTATTTTTACATTCATAGTAAATATATACTTTATGTAGTTGAGTAGTATGTAGCATATTTTGTAGTAGATATTTTGTAACATATTAGATACATCACAAACTATAACAATAAATATATATTGTACTTTCTATTAATTAGAAATATGTACATACCGAGGTGAATACTTTGTTTTTTTATATTAAATCTTCTGTAATGTATATGATATGCATATTCTTTTACTAGTTGTGTATATTTACATTTGTAAAAAAAAAATTACATTGGTAAAAAAAAAATTATAAATAAAAAACTACTATCAAATGTTAACACTGTAACACTACTATTGTAATAATCACAGTCATTCTTAAAAATCTTATATACTAATATACATTCACTGCTCAAGAAACATTGGTCCCTGATAATAAACCATAAAACAGCAATTATGCCAGATCTGATTAATTCTTCCTGACAAGGTGAGTGGCACAACAGAATCCCAGATGTGTATTTCCTTGACCCTTCTAATCACCCTTTCCACCAGAAGTCTGAGGCGTGCAGTGGCCTGTGTTTTTTCACAGTCCTGTTTGCTGAACTGCTTGGCACATTTGAAAGGTGGAATGATCCGTCTAGCACCAACACTGGAGAGCATATATTCAATAGTGAACCCCTTGTCTGCCATGACCACATCTCCACTGCACCACACAGAGTTACCCCAACCAGACCTTTGAATGTGGTAGTGCACTTATAACTTCAGAGTGGAGTTTCAGTGATGTAGGGCTTTAACAGCAGATTTCTGTACAGTCCAGGATGACATGCAGGTTTGGATTGAACAAACGGTAATTCTCTGGCATGGAGGAGCTTATTTGTTGCTTGGACATCTAAATGGGTACTGAATCCAGGTAATGGTCCTGCTCAGCATGGTCACGCTTACCCAGAAAATGTCAGCGCTAACTTGATTAACTGAAACAACAAATATATATTTAATTATAAGACAGAACCATTGTTTTTACAAAATCATATAATTCAACAACTAGTGTTACAACCCGAATTCCAGAAAAGTTGGGACATTTTTTAAATTTTAAGAAAATGAAAACTAAAGGAATTTCAAATCACATGAGCCAATATTTTATTCACAATAGAACATAGATAACGTAGCAAATGTTTAAACTGAGAAATTTTACACTTTTATCCACTTAATTAGCTCATTTAAAATGTAATGCCTGCTACAGGCATTAAACTCTACAGGTACAACTCTACTTTTGACATGCCCTCAATGCCCTCAAGGTCATCCTGGCTAAATTCGCCCATTGGCCTCTGACCATCTTGGCCTCCTAACAATCCCCATATCTGCTGATTGGCTTCATCACTCTGTCTCCTCTCCACCAGTAAGCTGGTGTGTGGTGGGCGTTCTGGCGCACTATGGCTGCCGTCGCATCATCCAGGTGGATGCTGCACACTGGTGGTGGATGTTGGCACGGGGGCAACAAATTTAATGCCTGCTACAAGTTGGCACGGGGGCAACAAATGGCTAAAAAAGCAAGCAGTTTTGAAAAGATTCAGCTGGGAGAACATCTAGTGATTAAGTTAATTGATATCAGGTCTGTAACATGATTAGCTATAAAAGCTTTGTCTTAGAGAAGCAGAGTCTCTCAGAAGTAAAGATGGGCAGAGGTTCTCCAATCTGTGAAAGACTGCGTAAAAAAATTGTGGAAAACTTTAAAAACAATGTTCCTCAACGTCAAATTGCAAAGGCTTTGCAAATCTCATCATCTACAGTGCATAACATCATCAAAAGATTCAGAGAAACTGGAGAAATCTCTGTGCGTAAGGGACAAGGCCGGAGACCTTTATTGGATGCCCGTGTACTTCGGGCTCTCAGACGACACTGCATCACTCATCGGCATGATTGTGTCAATGACATTACTAAATGGGCCCAGGAATACTTTCAGAAACCACTGTCGGTAAACACAATCCGCCGTGCCATCAGCAGATGCCAACTAAAGCTCTATCATGCAAAAAGGAAGCCATATGTGAACATGGTCCAGAAGCGCCGTCGTGTCCTGTGGGCCAAGGCTCATTTAAAATGGACTATTTCAAAGTGGAATAGTGTTTTATGGTAAGACGAGTCCAAATTTGACATTCTTGTTGGAAATCACGGACGCCGTGTCCTCCGGGCTAAAGAGGAGGGAGACCTTCCAGCATGTTATCAGCGTTCAGTTCAAAAGCCAGCATCTCTGATGGTATGGGGGTGCATAAGTGCATACGGTATGGGCAGCTTGCATGTTTTGGAAGGCTCTGTGAATGCTGAAAGGTATATAAAGGTTTTAGAGCAACATATGCTTCCCTCCAAACAACGTCTATTTCAGGGAATGCCTTGTTTATTTCAGCAGGACAATGCAAAACCACATACTGCAGCTATAACAACAGCATGGCTTCGTCGTAGAAGAGTCCGGGTGCTAACCTGGTCTGCCTGCAGTCCAGATCTTTCACCTATAGAGAACATTTGGCGCATCATTAAACGAAAAATACGTCAAAGACGACCACGAACTCTTCAGCAGCTGGAAATCTATATAAGGCAAGAATGGGACCAAATTCCAACAGCAAAACTCCAGCAACTCATAGCCTCAATGCCCAGACGTCTTCAAACTGTTTTGAAAAGAAAAGGAGATGCTACACCATGGTAAACATGCCCCGTCCCAACTATTTTGAGACCTGTAGCAGAAATCAAAATTGAAATGAGCTCATTTTGTGCATAAAATTGTAAACTTTCTCAGTTTAAACATTTGCTATGTTATCTATGTTCTATTGTGAATAAAATATTGGCTCATGTGATTTGAAAGTCTTTTAGTTTTCATTTTATTAAAATTTAAAAAACGTCCCAACTTTTCCGGAATTCGGGTTGTAGACTCATACAGGTATGTTATAATTAGACCAAGATTTCAATCTAATAGCTTGATAGAATTCGCTTTACCCAGACGTAAAGTGACCATGATTTATTATAGTAAAAGTGTAGTAACATGTTTTTTTTAGTGTAATGATACCATTTTCATAACTACAGTTTTACTACAAACACCATGGTTAAACTATGGTTAGTAGCAAAACCATGTTAATCTGTGGATACCATGATTTAACTATATCGACCATTTGTTTTTTGTTTGTTTTTGGTTTTTGATAGTAAAACCATGGTTATTTTTGCGTAAGGGTAACTTTACTACTTGGCCAAAATAAAAGCTCGCTATTTGCAATATGGCTAACTAACTTTCTAAACATGCACACAAGACTCTCGAAAAGCATCAACTCTTCCCTATATAACTTAATTAGTCTAACATTTGAATAAAACTGTTAAAATGTAAAATATCAAACGCTGCTTACCTCCTTTTGCCATCAATCAACCATGATATACCACTTCCTGTGAACGGCGTGCGTGTGACGTCACATGGGGCGGGGCAACGCTATATTCCACCTGAGTCCGTTTCGTCTGATGACTTTTTGCCCGAGTCCGTTTTGTCTGAGGACTTTTTGTCTGAGTCCGTTTCATCTGATGACTTTTTGTCTGAGTCCGTTTAGTCTGATACCTAACGTTAATTGTATGAGACCTGACACCTGACGTCGTTTTTCCTGAGACCTGAAGCTTTTCAGTCAGAGGCGCGATGCCGTTTGGTCCGATGACTGAAGCCTTTTAGTCTGAGGCATGATGCCTTTTCATTTGATGACTGAGGTCTGAGGATGTCCTAAAATGTACACCGTACACCATCTTACCTTCATTGCGGGTGAATTAGGGTCGTTCTGCAGATGAAAGCTGAATGATGATCAGGTGTTGATTTTGAAAAGTTAATCAACGTTGATAACACGACGTTGTTTCACCGTCTACCTTGCACCGTGTATAAAGACACAATTGTATGTTCAATTAGATCCTAGTTGGCATTTAGATCAACATGGTACATGCAAGGCTAAAAATCAAATGACTGGCAGCAATGGCTTTACAATCAACTTCAAAAAACTACCACATGCTCAAAATTGTAAAACAGCAGTTTTATTTTGGAAACATACTGTATAAAACAGATGAAAATAATCCCAAAGTTTATTATGCAGAGTATGCATGGATGTATTGTTAAAAACATGTAGTAGAACAATCCAAATACAATAATATTTAAGGGTTTTTGTAAAATGTTTTTGCATATACATGCATATTTTTTGCAGCACTTGCAAGACAAACCCTTGTACCTTTAGGAGTGTTTCTGTCAAAAACACGTTTTAGTAATGTGTCTCATTACAAGAGATGTGTACATTTGTGCAGTGAAAATGTGTTGCACAGTTCGAGAACGGAACCTTCAACCAGTTGATTTCTAACGGGAACCCCCCCAGACTGTGTCTTCTTTACCGTGGGGAATGCAGAATGAAATTTCTACCAAAGGGGACTCTAAAATGTTAGAACCAGCAGCCTCGTGCATATAGTGTGGTTGTGCTTCGGGTGATCCTTGAAAGTGTCCCAGCGCTAGGTCCTTTCTGACGCCGTCCCCTCCACTCTCTCCCACTTGTGCACTTTCTGTACCGTCCTGTATAAACATTTACATTAAATCATTTAACAGACGATTTTATTCAAAGCGACTTACAAATGAGAACAATAGAAGCAGTCAGGTCAACAAAAGAACAACAACAAGACAAATCTCAGTTAGTCTAGTACAGAACACATAGCCAGGTGTTTTTTTTTTCTTCTTTTTTTTTATATGAAAGACAAGAAAACAAGGAAAAGTGCTAGTATTAGTTGGTTAAGCTCTGGTGAAAAAGATGAGTCTTTAGATGTTTCTTGAAATCAAGTAAAGACTCAAAGCTGTACGAATTGAGATTGGGAGGTCCTTCCACCAGCTCGGCACAGTCCAGGAAAAGGTCCTTGAGAGTGATTTTGAACCTGTTTGGGATGGCACCACAAGGCGTTCACTTGCAGAGCGCAAACTTCTGGAGGACACATAAAATTTAACCAGTGAGTTTAGGTATGTTCACAATGTTTCACAATAACTTTGATATTGTGAAATATATTTAACTGAAAACAAAATAAATCACACAATATTTTCACTTTACAGTTCAGCAACAGTGAGGTTGGAAACAAAGTGGACAACACTATTCATTAAACACTTTTTTACATTTTTATTAAACTAAGCACAATCAAAACCTATCACAAAAGATCACTGAATCTCTACCAGAAGTGACAGTGCAATGTAGCAGATGAATAATTTCTTACCAATGTTTCAAGAACAAGCTGGATCCTTGATGACTCTACAAGGGGAAAGAAGAAATGGTTTACTGAAAAGTTCTTAAAAAGCAGGATTTCATATTATACCATTTCTTTAAACCATTGGTTCTCAAACTTTTTAAAACCAAGTATCACTTCAGAAATTATTGGTTAAATATTAAGTTCCACCATAATGACCAACATTAAATTTCAGCAGCGTAGTAGGCCTAACTATTCAGCTACAGCTCTACAGTTAAAAAATTAGGCAATTTTATTCTAATAAGAATATTAATTGTTGTCAGACACTTTACCATGGTAAATACAGTTTGAACATTAACACTACATTGTGCTTACGTACAGGTAAATGAAAAAAAAGTTTAAAATTAAAATGTAATTTTAAATGTAATTATGTAACAAAAGTTTCAAAACTGTAATGTACATTAACTGTAACATACTTAACGTTAAATGTGAAAAAAAAACCTTACTCAAAGATTAAATTAAAATGTATTAACATTAATTAGTTTAATTTATTGATTCACCTGCGTAACAACTAGAGGGGGCCTGACACTTTGAGAACCATGGCTTTAAACAATCCTATTCATTTTCATTAATTCATTAAAATTCAGGCCCGGCGCCACAAGGGGGCAATGCCCCCTCAGATCTGACTTGTGCCCCCTCTGTTTCATTTTTGCATTCATGGTTAAAAATAAAATGTTCAACCTTTTGAGATAAATAATAATTGAACCTTATCCCCATGTGATTTAGAATGTTCAGTGTTGTGACTCGTGACATTACTGCCAGATTCAAACGTCTTTCGCGTTGGTTGGCGCTGAGCCAGATACTGACGAGCTCAACGCTGTCATATATCACAACTATGCAGTGTTTTCAACCTCATAATGTTTATTTTAGATTTTAAAAATTTAAATACACATAAGCACTGGTAAAACAATAGCCTACATTTGGAGTTTGTAAAATACACACTGATGTCTGTGGAAGCAAGTGCTAGTGTCGCGTTGGTTGGCGCTGAGCCAGAGACGGACGAGCTCAGCGCTGTCATATGACAACTATGCAGTGTTTTCAACCTCATAATGTTTATTTTAGATTTCATACATTTAAATAGGCTACACATAAGCACTGGTAAAACAATAGCCTACATTTGGCGTCTGTGGAAGCAGCAATAACTATCTATTCAAATATAATTTGTTGACGTGTGTTTTCAAATCAGACAAACACAGTGGAAGTAGGCTAACTATAAAGTTTACTCCATTGTTATAAAGGTTTTTAAACGACCAAACACACTCACTTAAACATATTTGAGAATCGGAATATCAGATAGTTGATGACATGGTAAGTAAGTTTGTGAATATTTCGAATAAAAAAGGAAAAACGAAATGAAGTATAGCCTACATCTGTTATACAGTTTTATTATTGTGGTTGCGGTGTTTCACGTGACAAATATGACGCGTTGCCATGGAAACATTAAGGGGGAACGTTCTAAAATAACTGTCGCCTTGAAAAATCTTACTCTCGGGAGTCAGTTAGAATATTTTAAACTTAAATGTGAAAGGCTTAATTATTCAAAATAAATGACGCTGGCTTATCTTTTGTCAACTGTGTGATTTCCTGAAAATACAGTTGTTACTAAGGAGATTCAGTGCCAAATCAAGGAGACTGCAGCTCTTCTAAAAAGGTATAGGACATGATCTATCATCATTACGCTGTTTAAAATTGGCTAGTCTCTGGTTAACTTACCTGCAGTTGCATATGGAGTGTTTTAGGGAGCGCTGTATTTAAAAATCTATCGTTGCAAAGCGAGATCTCAGTATTAATCATTGATGCTGTAATAAAGTTAAGCCCCCTTAACAATTTCACATGCCCCCTCAGTCATTTCATCCTGCAGCCGGGCCTGTTAAAATTGTACCGACATTTGCACTTATATGTTTCAGAAAACACTTTGAAACTATTATAAGAATAAAAAACATATATAACACACCTAATGCATGGGATTCATATCAGGAAAATGTGGAAAAATCTCTAAAAGACAGATATTAAGACATAACTTACCTTACCAGTAACACATTAGGTGAGCATATAACTTGATCATCTGTGATAAAGCAACGCAAAAATACACACACGGGTATTTATTTATCTGCAGGTTACATGTCCTATAAGCTACCAAATTGTAAATACTTTACTATTTTCAAAAGATAATAAAGATAGCGATTTTCTTACCTCATTTTGCCAGTATATTTGCAGGACCTCGTAGAACACATCTGACCATTCTTGTGTTCACCGTTTTTGTAGGTATCATGACTAAAATATTTAAAAATGCTACTAAAATAATAATAATCTTAAATAATTTAATATAAATAAT
Source organism: Carassius carassius (assembly GCF_963082965.1). NCBI lineage: Eukaryota > Metazoa > Chordata > Actinopteri > Cypriniformes > Cyprinidae > Carassius > Carassius carassius. The sequence continues at coordinate 20,042,575 of NC_081755.1, read as the reverse complement.
TTAAAAGCTTGTTAACCTTTTTCAACCATTTAGCATTAAACATTTTTAATGTTGTTTCATTAAAACAACTGACCTTATTTCAACCATATTTCAACCATATCTCAATGTTGAAAGTTGGTCATGTGCTGGAAGTTTTTAAACCGTTCATCTTTAAACGTCATCTGCTAACTGCATCAAACCTTGGAACCATGGTTGGTTCTTCCAAAGAGGTGCTACAAGCAGTATTGAACATCTCGTTTCTCTCACCCGTTCCACCACCTGCGGAAGGAGGGAGACGGGAGGGAAAGCATAAAGCGGGCAGCACGGCCATTTCCGTGACAGCGCGCTTTCGTTCTTGGAAAAGAACGTGGGGCAGTGAGCGTTTTCGTTGGACACGAAGAGGTTTTTTTAGTTCAGAGGCATAAAACGTACTCGGTTACTAATGTAACCTCGGTTCTCTCTAGAAGAGGGAACGAGTACTGCGTCTTAGCTAAGACGCTACGGGAAAAGTCTCTTTTCACGATACACTGAAGCAAAAAATTATCCTTAATTTTGTATTTTTGTAAAGCGCATTTGCAGCAGTACACAGCCATAGGCGAGACGGCTCGTTCGCTCATTGGCTTGTTCTGCGGCAACTGCACAGCCTATCGAGCGCAGGCTGATGCAACATCAGACCAATAAGGGTGCTTCGCGCCCTTCTTGCCACTTCCCGCCGAAACGGGTGTGGCCCAACCTATAAAAGGAGCTCGAAAAGGCTGACTCACCTGATTTATTTCATCGCCGAAGCGAACCAGAGTGAATCGTACGCACGGCAGAGAACGCAGTACTCGTTCGCTCTTCTAAAGAGAACCGAGGTTACGTTTAGTAACCGAGTACGTTCTCTTACGAGAGCTCTCTCGTACTGCGTCTTAGCTAAGACGCTACGGGAACCCAATGTAAAATGCCGTGCGCGCAGGGATCACACACAAATAAACCTGAAGCAACGCCCAGGATTTACAGTGCACAGTCACCTGAGGGACTCACAGAGAGTCCAGGTTAGGAAGGGGGGAAGCCCTCCGTCCCATATCTAGCAGCATCCGTAGATGCGGCAATATGACATCACACAGCCGAGGCAAGGCCTGACCAATGTGGCAATGCGGGTCTTACACAATACTGCCCATATAATACGGCAGCGCATAACGCTCACGAACTCAGAGTTCCCTTCAGGGCCCTGATTCGACTATACCGAAAGAAGCCTTGCTTGCAAGGCGGGAACCTCCAGGTTATAGAACCTGATAAATGTAGACGGCGAGGCCCAACCTGCCGCCATACATATATCCTGCAAGGAGATCCCAGTAGACCACGCCCACGATGAGGCGACGCCCCTTGTGGAGTGTGCTCTGACGCCCAGCGGGCACTGAAGGCCCCTGGAAGCGTAAGCTAACGCTATGGCGTCAACTATCCATCTGGATAGAGTCTGTTTCGAAACAGCCATTCCCTTGGAACGTCCACCGGACGAGACAAACAGCTGCTCAGTCTGTCGAAAGGCAGCAGAGCGAGACACATAAGCTCTTAAAACCCTGACAGGGCAAAGAAGACTCGAGTCTCCATCCTCTCCTGACACCGGCAGGGCAGACAGGGCAATAACCTGAGCCAGACACGGCGTGTTGAGGGATTTCGGCACATAACCGTGCCTAGGTTCGAGTATGACCTTTGATTCATTAGGCCCAAACTCCAAGCACGACTGGCTCACAGAGAGCGCGTGCAGATCACCCACACGCTTCACTGAAGCGAGAGCCAACACGAATACTGTCTTGAACGACAGATGCTGAAGGCTAATTGATTGGATAGGCTCAAAAGGGGAACCCTTCATGGCCTCCAAAACCGCCGCGAGGTCCCACATAGAGACTGACGGAGGTCTGGGAGGATTCAGCCTCCTAGCTCCTCTAAGGAAGCGGATGACCAAATCATTCCTTCCTATTGACTAACCGAGCGCTGTTTCAGAAAACGCTGCGATGGCCGCCACATAAACTTTGAGCGTGGATGGGGCTCTGCCCTTATCCAACAGCTCCTGTAGGAAGGAGAGAACCTCCGTCACCTCACAACTAAGGGGTGAACATCCTCGAGCTGTGCACCAGCTGGAGAACACCGACCACTTCGAGGCATACAGACGTCGTGTCGACGGAGCTCTAGCCTGAGTGATGGTATTTAGCACTCCCACTGCGAGATCAGCGGGTAACCGTTGAGCGCCCACACATGGAGGGACCACCACTCTGGTTGAGGGTGCCAAATCGAACCCCTGGCCTGCGAGAGGAGGTCCCTCCTCAACGGTACTGGCCACGGGGCGTCATCTGCTAACTGCATCAAACCTTGGAACCATGTTTGGTTCTTCCAAAGAGGTGCTACAAGCAGTATTGAACATCTCGTTTCTCTCACCCGTTCCATCACCTGCGGAAGGAGGGAGACGGGAGGGAAAGCATAAAGCGGGCAGCACGGCCATTTCCGTGACAGCACGCTTTCGTTCTTGGAAAAGAACGTGGGGCAGTGAGCGTTTTCGGTGGACACGAAGAGGTCCACCTCCCCCTGCCAAATCTCTCCCACAACAGCCGGACTGTTTGCGGGTGTAGAGACTATTCGCCCATAGGAACATTGCCTCTGGACAGCCTGTCTGGACCCAGATTCTGTAGCCCAGGCACATGCACTGCCTTCAGCGAACGCACGTTGCGCTGAGCCCAAACCAGGAGGCGTTCCGCCAGCCTGTACAGGTTTCGGCGCCCGAGACCGCCCTGGCGATTTATGTAGGACACCACAGACATGCTGTCCGAACGGACTAAGACGTGGTGGTCCTTGATTTGGGGACAAAAGCGCATCAGCGCGTTCTCCACTGCCAGCATTTCCAGACAGTTGATATGATGGAGCTTTTCCCGTTCTGACCACAGGCCAAAGGACGGTCTGCCCTCGAGCAGCGCTCCCCATCCCGAAGTGGAGGCGTCAGTCGACACCATGTTCACATTCGGGGAAGTCCCCAGGCTTACACCTGATTGGTACCAGCCGTATGCTGTCCAGGGTTTCAGAGCTGTGACACAGCTCTGATTGACCTTGAGACGCAGTCGGCCAGACACCCACGCTCTGCGCGGCACCTGCACCTTCAGCCAGAGCTGCAGGGGGCGCATGCGGAGCAGGCCCAGCTGCAGAACCGGAGATGCTGAGGCCATGAGGCCCAGCACCTTCTGACAGTGTTTGAGCGAAACGGCCGCACCGCAGCGGAAAGAACTCGCTGCGTGCTGAATGCCCAACGCGCGCTGTGGTGACAGCCGCGCCGTCATGGAACACGAGTTCAGAACTATACCCAAAAACAGAATCGTCTGACTGGGGTTCAGCGAACTCTTCGCCCAATTGACACTGAGACCGAGCTTCTCGAGGTGATCGAGTAAAACGGCCCTGTGCTCCACGAGCTCCGCTCGTGATCGAGCCAGAATAATCCAGTCGTCCAAATAATTCAGCACTCTCATGCCTCTGAGTCTAAGAGGAGTGAGCGCTGCAATCACGCACCCTGTAAACGTACGAGGGGCCCGGACAAGCCGAACGGCAGGACTGTAAACTGGTATGCCTGGCCCCCGAAGGCGAATCTCAAATATCGCCTGTGACTTGACGCTATCTGTATTTGAAAAATACGCGTCCTTCAGATCTATTGACATGAACCAGTCCCCTCTGCGAATCTGCGCGAGGAGCTTCCTGGTCGTAAGCAATCTGAAACTGCGTTTCATCAATGCCTTGTTCAGCTGTCTTAGATCCAGTATGGGCCTGAGACCCCCGTCTCTCTTGGGCACCAGAAAGTATCTGATGTACAGCCCCCCCTCGCTTTGAGCTCGAGACACAGGCTCTACAGCCCCTTTGCTCAACAGTTTTGATATTTCGGCCCGAAGTATGTGTGCTACTTCTGTTTTGACCGTAGTTCGACGCGCGCTAAAAAGCGCGGAGGACGTCGAAAAAAACTGTAGCGAGTAGCCTCTCTTTATAATGCCTAGCACCCAATCCAAAACCCCTGGAAGCGCTGACTATGCATCTGCATGAATGGCTAAAGGCTGGATGCGAAGCGCGCTCTGTTGACTGGGCAACGGCGGCGTTTGGGTGTGATGCACCATGGGCGTTATGCCTGTGGCATTTGAGGCGGGGAGCGCGCTGATCACAGCGGGCAGATCGCTCGTCCTCGACCCCATCCCGGTGCTTAACCGATTGGGGGAGGGCTGAGCGGGTCCCGTGGGACTCGTGATGTCTGCGAGTAACTGTGGGCTGCAAGCGTGCACATTTACCACTTTCGACTCGCTGTCTGCCTGGGCAGAGCGTATGTGCATGGGTTTCGTTTTTACAGAAACCACGCGCCGTGTGTGACATAGTGTATGTGGGCACTGAGGAGTGGGCACGTTTACTATGTGGCGCGCGTGACCGATCTGAGCCGATCTTATGTGCGCGAGCCCTGTGTGCAGGGCTGTGCTTACATGTGGAGATGGGCACTGAGGAGTGGGCATCGTCACTACATTTATAGCACCATCGGCCGTGGCCGGACGAACGTGCACGGGTTTCGTTTTTACAGAAACCATATGACGCTTGTGACATAGAGATTGTGGGCACTGAGGAGTGGGCACGTTTACTATGTAGTGCGCATGATCGACCTGAGTCGCCTTTATGGGCGCGGGCCCTGCGTGCAGGGCTGTGCTTACATGTGGAGATGGGCACTGAGGAGTGGGCATCGTCACTACATTTATAGCACCATCGGCCGTGGCCGGACGAACGTGCACGGGTTTCGTTTTTACAGAAACCACATGACACGTGTGACATAGTGATTGTGGGCACTGAGGAGTGGGCACGTTTACTATGTAGTGCGCGTGATCGACTTGAGTCGCTTTTATGGGCGCGAGCCCTGTGTGAAGGGCTGTGCTTATATGTGGAGATGGGCACTGAGCAGTGGGCATCGTCACTACATTTATAGCACCATCGGCCGTGGCCGGGACACCAGAAATTACACCTTTTTCGGGAAATATCTGGGCAGCCGTGATAACGGTTTTAGTGTGCAGGCAAGCGGGCAACCGTACAGGCTTGCGCATTGCAAAAGACGCTGAAACAGTCACAATCCCAGGAACTGAAACAGCGGCGAGCTTAGGTGAGAGCCCGGCCACAGCGGAACTCGTACACCGGCGCTTCGATGAAGCAGCCATCGTGTGTAGTGCAGACGCAGCGTCATGCAGCAGGCATAGATGGCTTTCCTAGGATGGCTTCGGGGCTCCCGGCCTCACCGTAATCCTCTGCCGCGGCCGGTAGAGCGAGAACGGGGGTCTCGAGCTGCGTTGCTGAAGCTGTTGTGATAACGGCCTTTGTGTGCAGGCAAGCGGGCAACTGTGCAGGCTTGCGTGTTGCAGAAAACGCTGAGACAGTCACAATTCCTGGAACTGAAACAGCGGCGCGCTTGGGTGAGAGCTCGGCCACAGCGGAACTCGTACACCTGCGCTTCGATGAAGCAGCCATCGCGAGTAGTTCAGCCGCAGCGTCACACAGCAGGCTTTAGATGACAACACCGCTTTTGCCGCCGTCCAGCAGAGGGCGGACAAAGGTGCGTCGCTATCGCCTGTTCCACCGGCGGAAGTGACTGGTAGTTCCTGTTTTTAGCATCATCCAGTGTGGAGAATGCTAGTGAGACAGACGAACGAGTTCGCGCTGAATTTGGAGCGTTCCAAGCCTTCGCCACCTCTTCGTGAAGCTCAGGAAGAAATGAGGCGGGCTTTGAGAAGTACGCTCATTCGAAAGGAAAATACCATCCAGCCGGGAACGAGAGGGGGGGCGCTGGTGCAGACCACTCGCGGCCGAGACTCGTCGCGGCCAACGTGAGCGCTCGCCCCGGCTCCTTCTCGATGTCAGCTCGTCTGCTGGGCTTCTGAGCAGAAGGCGCAAGATCCTCGGAGCTCGCCCATCCCTCACTGCCCGAAGCTAGCAGAGAGCGCGTGTCCTCTTCCCCCGACGCGGCCCTGAGATCGACTTCCTCGGACGACGCACCGGCAAACAGCGGGCGCTGCCCACCGGGAAGCGATGCAGGGGAAGCCGGTGAAGCAGGGCGAACCGGCGAGCTCGGTTGAGCTGAAGACGGTTCCGGAATCCACTGGAAGCGACGCTTTTACGGCGCCTCAGCGCAGCGGAGAATGCAGGCTCAGAGAAAAAGGCCAGGCGAGTCCTCAGAGTCACCATGGCAACAGCTCGCAGTGAGGGCATCCACCATCAGCGAGCGTGAGCGCTGCATGATTGTCACCCAGGCAGGAGACACAGATGACGTACCGGTCTCCCTCGCTGAGTGGGGCTCTGACGAGCCGCAGGAAGGCATCTTTAAAAAGACGCGAACTCTTTTACGAGTGTGTGTCGCAGGGCGAACACACACATAAAGAACAGTTGGATATAACAGAATTGAAAAGGATATGTGCGCCGGACAGCGCAGCAGGAACGGCAGTGGAAGGCGGCGAAGGCCAGCAGCTTCAGAATGGCTCGTCCCGCTGATATGCTTCTCAGACGGCGCTTGCTTCCTTTGTGATCCAGCGATGCGTGAGCTTCGCTGAAGAGATGAAAAATCAGGTGAGTCAGCCTTTTCGAGCTCCTTTTATAGGTTGGGCCACACCCGTTTCGGCGGGAAGTGGCTTATTGGTCTGATGTTGCATCAGCCTGCGCTCGATAGGCTGTGCAGTTGCCGCAGAAAAAGCCAATGAGTGAACGAACCGTCTCGCCTATGGCTGTGTACTGCTGCAAATGCGCTTTACAAAAATACAAAATTAAGGATAATTTTTTTGCTTCAGTATTTCGTGAAAAGAGACTTTTCCCGTAGCGTCTTAGCTAAGACGCAGTACGAGAGAGCTCTCGTAAGAGAACATGGTACTCCTGCGTGAGATACGTTAGTTTTAATTAGCAATGGCTTTGAAGATATTGTGATTTTGTAGTAAATTCGGACGAGTGTGCACTGTAGCGTGCAGACGTAGACAGTGGGACACAGAGGGTCAGGATCAAAGCTGATGTGAAAACAGCTTCTTCTGCCCCCCTAAAAAAATGGATCTTGTTTTATCTGAAACAGTCGGTTTCAGTATATTTTTTATAAACGTTTCATTTATAACCTTTTTTAAAAGAACACAATGTTTTTCAACCTTAGTTAAATTGCTTTTAGATTATGTATATTATATAAAAGATAGAATATAAAGAACAGCATGTTTTTCAACTTTAAAATGATAATTAATTATATTATATAAATTATATAAATATTATATAAATTATAGAATGTTTTATATATAAATGTGAAATAACTAAAATGTTTTCAACTTTAGCATGATGATTATTATATTATATAAATTATAGGCTGTTTTATATATAAATGTGAAATAACTGAAATGTTTTTCAACCTTAGCATGATAATTAATTATATCATATAAATTATATAATGTTTTATATATATATATATATATATATATATATATATATATATATATATGTAAATGTGAAATAACTGAATGTCACATATATGAAATAACTAAAATGTTTTCAACTTTAGCATGATAATTACTATATTATATAAATGGTATAATGTTTTATATATGAATGTGAAATAACTGAAATGTTTTTCAACTTTAGCATGATAATTAATTATATTCTATAAATTATATAAATATTATATAAATTATAGGATGTTTTATATATAAACGTAGAACACACCGATCCCATTTATACACTGCTCAGGAATGTAATGGGAGGGGGGAGAAGCCATATAATCACACACACACACACATAACCGTATAACTGGCACAAACTTCAAACAGCGTAGGGGAGGGTTTCCTAAAACCATGATTTAGAACTAACTAGGTCAATAGGGTAAAAGCTTCTGTCAAAACCGCATGATCGATGCGTGGGGAGTGTTTCCTTTACCGTTTAAACTAGCAGTCAAAAACTATAATTTAGTACTAACTAGGTCAATAGTGTAAAACTTTCTGTCAAAACCGCATGATCGATGCGTGGGAAACGGTCATAGGTTAGCCCATGAACTCATTCCGGAAGTTCAACCCATCCATCATAAGGTCACCGGAAGTTCAACCTGTCAAAAGGTCAAAGGTCAAAGTCATAAATCATCATGACAGAAGCAGTATCATAATCACTACTTTTATTTTTTTCCTAATGGCAATTTTATGATTGTTTTATATACTAGGCTACATTTAATTAGCAATTATTTAAATTTTCTGCACAGAATAAGGTAGAAAATATACTTTATAGTTTCCGTACTGTAATAAATGTCAATTAGCACTGCATCATTCATAAATTGTTTGTGGTTGCAGATATAGCCTGGCACGTCTATGAGAGCGAGATCGCTTCTCTTTCAGTGTGAAAACGTCTTCATCTCTATTTGACTTTTCCTCTCCATCAGAGAATGATTCTGAGAGAAAACGTTTGCTAATGAAACAAACGCTACTTTCATGCATCTGATTATCAGATAAATCTCGCGCTCTTATTTCAAGGTCGTTAATGCTGTGGTTAATTTTAAAAGTTTCCTTCGTATATTCGGTTCATCCGCATTGTTTAAACACATTTATCATTCAATGGATCTGTGCGTATGATTTAGACACTTACATTTCTGCTCCGTCCATGCAATAAATACAGCTGTCGACGGCTCCGGTAACTCCGTCGGTAAGATGCAGAGAGCCATTGACAAACTACAGAAAAGTAAAACTACTTCACGTTAGCATTACTGGCCACGAGTCCTATAGATCACACGTCAGCTGCTTCAGAGACGAACGGAGCGCGAGCGCAATCCTGTGACAGTCTCACAGGCGGTAAACAGTGGAGCGCGTGAAGGACAGATAAGAGGCACGATTCAGAACACTCTTCAAGGTCTCCATTAATTCATGTGTGTAGTAATTTATGTGTATACATTTTGAAAGCATTGAATCGCAATAGAAATCGCGATTCATTCGATTCTTAGCATTTTGAATCGATTACTGTCCAAGATCGGTGATTCACGATTCAAAAATCATGTTTCAAGATCGATGCATATGAATCGTCAAGGTTTGAAATCGATGCATCGAGAAAACGAGTGAATCGTTACACCCCTAGTAGGCAGGGTGGGCTCCGCTACCTTTGCATCTAAGTTAGATCTCTTAAGAGCTAGTGGCAAGTCCCTCTCACTTCCCATGCCTCTGAAATTTCTGCGTTTGTGATATCAGATCACTTTATGCAGTACAAGGTTCTAGCATTTAAGATGCAAAATTCCCTCGCTACCTTTCAATGCCTGATGCAGAGGGTCCTGGCAGGTGTTACAAATTGCGAGGTCTACATAGATGTTGTCTGTTCAAGTGCCGTTCGTGGGAAGAACATGTTAAAGTGTAAAGAGAGTGTGTTCAGTAAGTTGGCTGCAGATTTGCTGACTTTAAATGCTGACAATTGTGTACTACATGAATTCTAAAAAATTCATCTGGGAGCATGACTGTTCACTATATTTTGATGCAGAGAAGAACCTGTTGTGTAATGCTCCTCGACCCTTGGCCCCTAGTTTTGAAAAGTAATTTACACAGCAGGTGGATGCTAGTGCCACAGGGGCAGGTGCAGTGTTATTGCAAGAACATGAACATGGTGTCTCCTATTTTTCAAATAAGTTTACATACTATCAGAGGCACTATAGTACCATCGAGAAAGAGACTCTTGCTCTCTTATTTTGAAGTTTGCACAGGAGGTGGTGCAGCTCCTCCTCTTGTGTACACAGTTCACAACCCCTTAACTTTCCTTGCCCAGATGTCTAATTCAAATCAACGCTTGATGCGATGGGCATTAATTCCACAAGAGTATAAAATTGATCTTCATCATTTGAGAGGCTCTGAAAATGAGATTCCTGATGCACTGCCAATTCTCCCAGCTTGCCAACAATGTTGTTAGGATGTGTCCAATACTGTCTGAAGAGAAGCCCAGAGAGTTAGGGTTAGGAAGCTAATGATGATGGAAAAATGGGAGCTAAAGGTGATGTGGAGGCCCAGTTCATTGTAGAAGTGAAGCTGGATTTAGATGTTCCTGTGTTGAACAAGCAGCGAACAGGTGATATAGAAAAAAAATTAAGTGAGTGAGATGAAACTAAAAGAGCTTAAAGACCTGCAACAACTGCAAAAAGTGAGGAATTTGTCAATGAAAATATTTTTCTCTTAACAAACTGTGTTGTTACATATAGAAATAACATTCACTTGTGCACACATATACTCTAATACATGACACTGCAGTGATCAGAAGTGCAGATTATGGAAGGCATGTCAAAACTTAAGTGCTCAACTCAAGAACTACAGAGAAAAATATATATAGCAGGTGTCTCAGAAAACCTAACAGTGACACACTAACAGGAATTCACTGCGGATTAGATTTGTGGAAATCTCAGACTTTTGGGCACCACTCTATCTGTTTATAACAAAAAAGTGTGATTTCTACACACGTTCAGTCATTCAAAATCGGCTGATAGTCAGGAGTTAAGGATTCACTTCTATCCACTCTTCATTTGGTCCTTCATTATAAACAATGAAACACTTCCCCACAGAATTGGTCAAGAAATAAGAAGTAAGCGCTGCTTACACAAAATCAGTGAGAAATCAAATTAGAACCAAAACTCCTTGAATGAACGCACAAACACAGCAGAATCAAATCTGCTCAATGACAAACAAGCTCGATTAGGTTCTGTCAAATGGCTCTGTTCAGAATAGGCAATAGTATACTAACATAATATTACTATGTAATGAATATTGTACTCAGTTTGTTAAGATGCTGAAGTAATGTATCCCACATTACTTGGCTTTCCATTTCGAATGAACTGAAACTACAGGCACAAGCTTTTACCTACTGTTTAATCAAACTGCCAAACCCTAAAAAAAAAAAAAAAAACATAACATATTTACACAAAATTGAATTAATTTGATGATAACTGATATGCTGCTCGTTAAATTAAACATGCAAAGTAATTGTTCTGTGACAACAGTATAGCATACCACTGTGTGCACAACAGCATTCATTCCTACTTCTGTTTCACTCGAGTCTATACAGTGAGCAGTAATATTACAGTAAGTTAGTACTCCATTCTGAACACAGCCAATGATTGATATACATCACAGTTGTAGAATGTTACATTCCATTTCCCCACAGCAGATGCAGCCCAATATAATCTGTTAGTAATTCATATACATAATTCGGAATAGATATAAATCTGTGTGTAAATATACACACTGTACATACATCATATTGAGCCTACTTCATTGATGACTTTAACTTCATTATAAGATCTGCTCTGTTTTATCAAGTCTTAAACAGAGCTGACGGATGGATGAATGGGTGGGTGGATGGACGACCGGAGGTCTATAGGTTACTGAAGAGTTCATTTTTCTTGTTCCAGTCCATGGGTGGAGCTCTCTTACTGGAGCGTTTCTGGTGAGCGCGCTCTTTCACCTGCTGCAGGGACAGATTGAGCTCTGGGATGGCAGCTATGATGGACGGCTCCTGAGTCTGAGAGGACGACAAACAAACGGAAACTCATGAATAACCTTTTCAGAGTCTAATACAAGCATGTCCTCAAATGACAGTGGGATACTTGTACTTGAACAATACGTTTTCTCAATCAAAACACTTATGAAGCCAGAAATGATTTCACCTTTTCATAAAGGTTGACAATTATTTGGATACTTTCAGAAAAATTCTATACTATGTTTAAAATATAATACCAGCTGCTTATGTAATGCAATGATTAATGCCAAACAGTAGTATGCTAGGTTGTTGCCACACAATCACATTATGTTTAATCCTGCAAAAAAAAAAAAAAAAATTCTTTAAGCGTGTACAAGTGTACTTGCAGTATAAAAACTCCTAAACTAGTAGATCACTGAGAGTATGCTTCAATAATTTCATAAACTAAAAAGTGGGCTCGAAGCACATAGCTAGCAAATTAACAATAGCTAGTAGTACAACAATACAGTACACAATAGAATTCCACTACAAACGAAAAAACTTAAAATACATGGCAAAGAATACTTTTATAAACAAAAAAATAGGTCAATTTAGTACACGTACAGTACAAGTATACTTCCAGTACACTGATATTAGTATACTTGCTATATAAAGTATATTTGGAAAATCTTTTAAGTACTTTAAAAAAAAAACTTTTACTTTAAAAAACTTAAAGTATGCTTCTTTATTGTAAGTATAAAACATAATGCATGTTTGATTCTGTGAGTGGCACACACACACACACACACACACCTATATATATATATATATATATATATACACAGTGATATATCCTGTTAACTGTGACCCGTCCCCTTGGTGGGACGCCTGTGTTTACTTCACTATATTACAATAAATTCCTAATTTAATCATGACAAACTATATATCGTTTAACTCTTAAATTTATATTTTACCAATCTTTTTTGTTTAAAATATTTTAGGAAAAGTAATAAATTAATTTAAGGCAGGAGTGCACCTCAAAAACCTACATCTTATCAGGAGTTCTGACCTTTGTCAAAGAAAAGAGTATTTTTTCCTTTTTCTCTATCACACTTTAGAAATCATCAGAAACTATATATCACTTGAAAACTAAAAATCTCAAAATTCATCCTTTGAAACCCATTTTAAATTCATAAATTGCATTACCATGAAATTGGTACATCAAAATCATGTTACAAAATGTGAGTGACAGTTAACAGGATATAAATTATTTATTTATTAATTTTTTGATGTAAAATGTCTTAAAGCTTGGCATTTCGGTCAAATATGGCAACAAAAAGTCGTTAAAAATCATGCCTGAAATTACTTCTACTTCATTTGCCATCCAGGAGCAGTTGAGCGCATTGCATTATTGGATTGCGTACCCAGTATGCAGTGTGTAGTATACTCAATATCTCTCTGTAGTATACCTAATATTTTGGCACCTGTTGTAACAGGTCACCTGGGTTTTCTGTTTATGTAGAAAATTAGCATATTCTGAACATCATAGGTCAGTCTCACCTCAGGGGGCGGAGTCCCAGTGGGCGGAGTCGTGAGGGAGGCGTTAGAGGATGCATTGGAAGGAGACGGACTGATTGATATCTTCGAGTCCTTCAGCTCCACCTCTTTGGCCACATTTCCGTTAACCTGAACAGCAGACAGTTTCAGTAAATAGTCAGGAGGCTCAGTGCATCGCTGTGTGCTCTAGGGGTCAGACTTGAGCTGGTAAAGTGCTGAGCGTCAGCTGCAGTGTGTGGGCTGACCTCAGGCTGCTGGAGACTGAGCTTCATTAACTGTACGAGTGGGCACCATTAGCCAGGCATCAGTACTGCTCCTCTGACAGGTGACAGCGCCCCCTAATTCCCTCCTGCCAGCTACATCTGACACGTCACCCATTAGCCACCCAGAGGCCTGTACGTTCCTCCACAATCCTCTTTAGAGAAACCATCCCCACAGTCTCTAAACTAACCAACTCAAGCAATGAGAAGACGCCTGACACCTGATCTGCTCATGTCATTGAATAATGGTGAATTTATGTAGGAGCCAAGCTGTAAATAAGTCTTACAGGCCATGGACTTGTATTCTGCCTATTTTATTTATATATAGTAAATACATATTTTTGTCTGTATGCCAGAGTGTCTTGCATATTAGTGTCAATAGCGCAGGTCATTGTTTCTCTAGTGGCAACAAATACAGCACAAGCCAGTCTGTGTCTCACAGTGAAACTGCACCTGCCACAAAAACGTACAGATATATCATGATTGTGTCCCTTATGTTTCATTGTGGTGGCATAATGTGAGAAATATCACACATAATAGTCCCGGTGGAAAAAGAAACAACTTTAAGCAGGGTGTGATTTGAGCTGGATATTTGAATGAGAATGTAATCATTGAAATCTTTATGTAAATATGGTATATACATAAAGATATTGGCTGTTTATTAGTACTTCTAAAAGCACTTATTCATTTCTTATGAGAAAAAAAGGCAGACTTGTGAGATAACCTTGTTTTCTATATTCAGTGGGAGTAACAGGCTATACTGATCCCTCAGGATTATGGTCAATAAAACACTGTCTTGCTCTTCACTTGCACTGCATGCAGTCAAGAAATCTCTACTGTGTGCCACTAACTCACACATTTCAGACCAAAGTAATACAAATGACTCTCTGTTAATGACAGAGGCCTTTTTGAATAAGCCAGAGTGAAAACAATGAAACCCGTTTGAATAGAGACTGAAAACTCTGAATAGAGATTGATCTTCAATCTCTAATGGGCTTCTTTCATGCAGTGACCACTTATCACTGGCGTAATCAGAAATAATTGCATTTAATACAGCCACAGACTTCCCTTCATATTTGTCTAGAGAGCTGACTTCACTAAACAATATGCTAACATTTTAATAACAGGCATCAAATCATGCAAAGGTCTCCATTGACTTGCTCTAGTGTTTTTTTTCTGCTGTGAGAACCTAGGTTCAGACGCAGGTCAACACAAACAACTCAAGTTGCTGTATTTATTTAGGAAAAAGCACTTGGGATAACAGATGAAACCCAAGCTGGTAAGTGCACTTTTCTGAAAACTGAGAAACAAAAGAGATCTCAGTATCCTTGTACTCCATTTGCTATCTTCTGAAATATCTTCTTTTAGGTTCAAAAGAAGGAAGAAACTAATTTAAAAATTTTTGGATGAGCTATTGAACCTTAATTAACCTTAAATGCAGCCTGCTAGTATTCTATCATCGGAGTAGTTGTCGTACCTTGTCCTCCATGTCTCCGTTGACCACAGGTTCAGGCAGCGGTCCTGCGGGCAGAGAGAAGCAGAACAGGTCAAACCTAGTACATCTGCATCCTTCAGATGGACACTTTCTCCAACACAGAAGAGCTAGTATGACATTCACTCCCTCTCGGGTTGCAGTGAGGAGATGTCGACTCCGTTACATACTGTACAACAGGTATGTACTTCATTTATTATTCAGATCACCATCATCACTGTGGTGAGAGCGATGGTACCTGCCCTTACGAAAGGAAAATATATTTACCAATATATTTCTTAAAAATTCCCTTTTTATTTTCTAATATATTATATATTTGAATACATTGAATAATATATTGATGATACATATATTATATAATATATTGCAGAATATACAAATGATTGCCGCTTTCAATATATTGCAATATATTGGAAAAAATAAATATTAAATCCCATTTATAAGAATATATGCCTAATATATTACATGATATTTTCCAATATACTGCAATATATTTTTGTTTAATAAGGGTGGATACCTGGCCACCCCCGCAATACCATAGGGAATAAAATCTAGAGGCCTTCATCCTGGATTACACATTCACAAATGAACTGACATGAGAGACGAAGGATGTATGTAGAAATCTGCCGAGACTTGCTTGTGTAAAAGAAGAAGTGCACTTACTTTTAAAAAGAGTATTTTTACACACACTTACTGTTAAGTTAACATGCACATTCAATACATTTAAGCATACTTCTTGCTCACAAGGGTTGGCATGATAGTGTACATGTATAATGCACATAGAAGGCGATCGCACTATGCCTTATGATGAGCACAGGGAAATAATCCAAGATATAATCATAAAACAATTAACACCAAATTTAATTTAAGAATAATTAAAGTATATAAAATTGAATATTTACTCATTATTTGTACATTTTACAGTTACTAGATAAATCAAGGCATTAGCTTAGCAACACGCTAATTTCTGCCAACATGTGCTATTTATATGACAGAGTTGCTGCCTATCAATATGGTTTCAAATTAGTCACTTAAAAGCCTCTATTTAAATGATGCCTTAGAAAGAGGATGTTTATACTGGCTCACTAGGTTTAATAGGAACAGAGCTGACATACAAGCTTTTTAGTCGAGACAGGTGGGTGATCTTCTAGTTATGTGTTACAGACATACAGACAGTTCGCTGTACTCAGCTGCACGTGAAACTTTATGTCCTTCCTTGAGTCCCTTCACATACAATTTAGATTCTATTTAATAGATTTCTTATACATTTTTGACAGAAATGAAAACGAAGTACAGTGCGTTCAATGGATTGTACTGTCGTTTACCAACATACCTACTGTTCAGCTAATTAAAAACGCCATCAAACAGTTGTAAAAGTACTTTGTGCAAATGACATAATCTAGGACCTTTATACAGTGAATGCCATTGTAAAGACCATATGTCTTTCCATCACAGTCTTGTTTTCATCCACATTAAATTTAATATGGTGTCTAACCCTATTTAGGGCTATCACTTTTAGCCCTAGTAGGCTGGGATGATTGGTTTACAATAAGCAGTTTTGTCACATGCTAACACATCCAGAGTGTAAGGGTTATACTTTCCAAAACAAGTGTGAATATGAAAAAGTGTGCATTAATTCTTACTTATGTTAAAGAGAGAGAGAGAGAGAAAAGAAAACAGCTGAATTTACAGCTGTGTGGAAAACAGAATACTATCTTACTACTGAATACTGCACAGTATACATACAGTACAGTGCACATATACTGCCTACACATTTGCAAAAACACTAGAAGAAATAATGGGCAATGTTCTATGCAAAATTGTTGGCATATGACCTGGCATCCAGTTGACATACATAATTAAATTTTGTAGAAGCATATTTAGACTTTCCATTCAAATAGATGTTAAAAAAGATTAATTCTGTTTCATTAGTCTCACTGAAAACGGATGATCACCTGGAGAGCGTTGCAAACTATATACTGCAGAGACAGTGTAGGAGTAGTATCTTATTATGCTATATTTAACACGGCCAATTTGACTGAAGTGATTTGGAATAATCTGACTGAAACCGTTTAATTGGCTGAAAGAGCTTTTCAGTTTAGTGTGATCAGCCATGAGGAGAAACTCCTCAAATCTTTAGAGATTTATGAAGAACTACAATGTGTGAGTGTTTGCTTGCTCAGTATTTATGAATTGTGCCTTCCGCTACCAATAATAGTACAGCAGTTTAATTTTACACATTTAAAAATCATTGGAATTCACAAATTTTCAACAAAATCAGTGCAAAATCTTACGGACTCCAAACCTCTGAATGGCAATGTAAAAAACTTTTACAGCATGATTTTAACTGGGAACATTGTCTGAGACAATGTTCCCAGTTCTGTCAGATAATCCCACAGTCTGACTGTGAACTGAAAAAGAACTATTCACATCGAAACTCAGATAAGAGAGTGATTCTGGCAGAAAACATGGTCATGAGTATAAAATGACTCGGAGTGAGAACAGCAACACCTGAGACGTCTGAAAGCATTCGTCCGGTCAGTACTCCCCTTTTCGCTCGAACAGATGGAGTCTGTATGAGATGGAACTGATAAAATGTGATAGCAGCTAAGTAAAGTTTCCACTGTACTGACGCCAAATGCATGCTTGGTAAATAACATGAGTAAACATTGCATCTCTGCTCACTCATGACTAATCTAGTTGTGTCAAACACACACACACTCACACACACACACACTCTTGGTTTCCATGGCTGCTGTTGGCACTGCGCTTTCACTGGAGATCCTTGGCACTGAGTGACACAATGAGACGGACAAACTAAATTGCTTAATAGGAAACCCAAAACCAGCACAGAGAGAGATACCCGAGTGAAAGTAGTCAAGCATGCCCGAGTGACCCCTCCCGAACAATGACTCAGTGTCAGGCGCCACCAAGAGGCAAACCTGCTGAAATCTTCTTCATTTAGTGCCAGGTGAGTGTTTGGTTTGTACCTGTGAGGTGTTCTGCAGTGGGCGTCACTCGACACTTCTTGAAGAAAGCATCGGTGTCTGGATCTACGACCAAGAGTGTCGTGCTGTCACCCCCGGCTTTAATAGCGGCCACCACCTCAGCGTGCTGCTTCCCCTCCACCGAAACCCCGCTGACCTGAGAACAAACAATGACACATCTGAAGACATACAGAGACTCTGTGAAACACATGCTGGACTGAATGACTCACACCTTAAAAGAATACAGTCAAACCAACATTTATTCAGACACCTTACATACAGTATCTTAAGTTCTCACAGTTTATTCGCTATAGTGTAGAAAATGATAATAACATATCACAAGAACTGTGTCATAACAAATACATCTTAATAATGTCAGCTAACGTTGATAGAAAGGCATGTAATGAATTTGAATAGCTGTCAGCTGTTAAATGTAAGTGCACAATTAGATGATACCAATTTAGGTCAACCAATTATATTTTTCATTTACATTTTTACATTGTTCAGTCTGTAGCATACAAAGGTTGCATTAGAAATTAAAGAAAAACACTTAAGCAAAACATGGTCATGTCAAAGTGTCTGAATCATTTTTGGTCACAAATTTCTGTCACAGTTTATCTTCACTAACATAAATGAACTGTAGCGTCCTGCACCCACTAGTCAAAAGATATCAAGAATTATATCTGGTGTCTGAATAATTTGACATAAGTCTTATGGGTCTGGAACAAAATGAAAATAAGTAATGAAAGAATTCACATTTTCTGGTTGAACTATGCCTTAAGTGTTAAAAAGTTACTGGATTATAGAAAATTGCTTAGGATATACTTGTGACGACTGGGTGAAGGAGGAGCAGGAAGCAAGTGCAAGGTTAATAATGTTTAATGAGAATACGGAGACAATACAAAACTGGAACACAAATAACGCTGGGAGGAATGCACTGTCCAAGATGGTGATGAGGAGTGATGAATCCGGAAGGTGGAGGTGAGTAGGCAGCAGGAGAGGGTGACACAGGAACTGCGGGGAAGCGAGCCGAAGGTAAGTTGTGTTGCTTGATGGTGGTTGCAAAGAGTGGACGGGGTTCCGGGGAAGACACGGACATCCAACGCAGAAACACACAAGAAAGCAAGTCACGGGTTACAAACAGGAAACAACGCTCTCACGAACACAAGTCGCTAGACGAGCCATTATATAGGGATGAGTAATGAGTGACAGCTTTTTGCTGATGACAATTAACGGAGACGCCCACAAACTAATCAGTGCTGATGCGTGACACACAGACTTCTCCCACAAAGTGCAAAACCCAGAGATCATGGTTTACCAACCGTAACAGTACCCCCCCCCCTTAAAGAACGCCTCCTGGAGTTCCCAGGGCCTACCTGCTGATTGCAATCATCAATAAGGGAGTGATCCAGTATGTCCCTAGCAGGTACCCAACTCCTCTCCTCCGGACCGTAACCTTCCCAGTCCACCAGGTACTGGAATCCTCGTCCCCTCCGTCTCGAGTCCAGAATACGATTAACAAAATAGGTCGGTTCCCCATCTACGAGACGTGGCGGCGGGAGAACCAGGGTAGGCGGATTAATATGTGAATAAAACACGGGTTTAATTTTGGACACATGAAAGGCGGGATGTATCCTCCTGTACACTGGAGGTAGTTTGAGGTGGACTGTCACCGGACTAATGATCTTGGTGATAGTAAACGGGCCAATGAATTTGGGAGCTAATTTGTTAGAGACGGAACGGAGAGGAATATTGTTTGTAGAAAGCCACACTTTTTGACCCACGATGTAAACGGGAGGCTTTGACCGGTGGTGATCGGCCTTGGCCTTAGTGCGCTCCCTTACCCGGAGCAGAGTCTCGCGGGCTCTGGTCCAGGTGCGGTGGCACTTCTGGACAAATGCATGAGCGGAGGGGACCGCGACTTCAGATTCCAGACTAGGAAAAACTGGTGGCTGGTAACCTAAGCTGCACTGAAACGGAGAGAGGCCCGTGGCTGACACTGGCAACGAATTGTGAGCGTACTCCATCATAGAGAGTTGTTGGCTCCAGGAAGAAGGATTCTTGGAGACCAAACATCGCAACGTCCTCTCTAAATCTTGGTTGGCTCGTTCAGACTGCCCGTTACTCTGGGGATGATAACCCGAAGACAGGCTAACCGATGCTCCTAGTAACTTACAAAATTCTTTCCAAAATTTGGATATAAATTGGGATCCCCTGTCAGAAACCACGTCTACCGGGAGGCCATGTAACCGAAAGACGTGATCTAGGACAGTGACCGCTGTCTCCTTGGCTGTCGGTAATTTGGGCAAGGGAATGAAATGTGCCGCCTTCGAGAACCGGTCCACTACGGTCAAAATGACCGTCATGCCATTAGAGGGCGGGAGGGCGGTAACAAAATCTAGTGCGATATGTGACCAGGGTCTCGAAGGGACAGACAGCGGTTGAAGAAGCCCATCAGGAGGCCAGTTAGATGACTTACCACTGGCGCAAACTGAGCAAGCCAAAACAAAATCGTGGATGTCACGAGCCATAAGTGGCCACCAGAATCGTTGTTTAACTAACCCCTTGGTTCTGCTTATCCCTGGATGACAAGCAACGTTAGAGCAGTGACCCCACTGAATGATTCCGGACCGTAACTCCTCCGGCACAAATAAACGATTCGGTGGGCAACCGGGTGGAGGCGTTACCCCTTCTAAGGCCATCTTGAAATTACGAATGAAACGTCGATAGAAATTGGCGAACCCCAGAAACTGCTGTAGGGCCTTACGGGAATCTGGAGATGGCCAATCTATCACAGCCTTAACCTGGTCAGGATCCATAAGTATTCCCTCGGACGAGATGATATACCCTAGGAAGGGAACAAACTGTGCATGGAATATGCATTTCTCCGCCTTGACAAGAGCCCATTCTCGAGTAATCTCTGGAGCACTCATCTGACGTGTTGAACATGTTCCTGAAGAGATGAAGAAAAAATCAGTATGTCATCCAGGTAAACATATATGAACTGATCTACCATGTCTCTCAACACGTCATTAACGAGTGCTTGGAAAACCCCTGGCGAGTTGGAGAGCCTGAACGGCATCACCAAATATTCAAAGTGCCCTCTAGGGGTGTTAAAGGCGGTTTTCCATTCATCCCCCTTCCTGATGCGGACCAAATGATAAGCATTACGTAAATCCAATTTTGTGAATACGGATGCTCCCTGTAACCTCTCGAAAGCTGAAGACATCAATGGTAACTGATAGGTGTTCTTTATCGTGATGTTGTTCAGCTCTCGGTAGTCAATACAAGGTCGCAGAGAACCATCCTTCTTACCCACAAAAAAGAATCCCGCCCCCGCTGGAGAAGAGGAAGGGCGGATGAACCTCGATGCCAAGGAATCAGAAATGTATTTCTCCATGGCCTCCCTCTCCGGAATAGAAAGAGAGTAAAGTTTGCCTTTAGGCGGAGACTTACCCGGCACTAAATCTATCGCACAGTCATAGGGACGATGCGGAGGAAGAGAAGCAGCACGGGACTTACTGAACACCTCCTTCAGGTTCAAGTACTCTGCGGGCACATTTGATAACACCATGTTCTCTTTCTGAAAGACAGAAACAGGCACAACCGGACAAGCAGAAACCAGACAAGACTCATGACAACTTTCACTCCACAATGTGACAGTATTGGAACCCCAATCCACTCGTGGACCCTTTCCGGAGAGATGGGATGCCGTGTAGGACTGACTTGTCTACCCAGGCGGTTAATCCGAGCATCTACCCGAAGGGCGAGGTCGATAAGGCCATTTAGCGTTGGGGGCAGCTCGAGGAGGTAGATCTCCTTCTGAACAAGGTCGGCCAGCTCATGCAGGAATCGATCCCACTGCGCCGCCTCGTTCCACTGGCACGCGGCCGCCAGGGTGCGGAACTGAATGGAATAGTCCGCCACTGATGATTTTCCTTGTTTCAGGTCCGAGAGCTGGTGGGCGGCCTCCCTGCGGGCCGCGGCTCGACCAAAGACCCATTTCATCTCATCGGAGAGGGTGTGGAATGAGGCGAAACACGGATGTTGATTCTCCCACACCGCCGTCCCCCATAAGGCGGCTCTGCCATATAGAAGAGTAAGCGCAAACGAAACCTTGAACTCCTCTGTCGCGAAGGTGCGGGGCTGTAATGCAAAATGTATGGAACATTTGTTAAGGAAAGTCTTGCAAAAGTTTGGCTCACCGGAGTAACTCTCTGGCGCCGGAAGTAGCGGCTCTGGCCGGAATTGGTCCTGGGAGGTCTCCCGGGGGACGGTCGGTGCAGGCGGTGCGGTGGGCGCAGTGGGAGAGGTGAGCTGGTGAATCTGCTGGGTGAGCTCGGACACCTGTGTCACCAGCGCTTGGATCGCGCGTCCAGTGTTCACGATACTCTCCTGCTGCTGATCCATGCGGTTGACGCTGTGGTGAATAAATTCCGACAGTGAAGTGGTGCTCGCTGCTTCCATGGTTGGTGAGAGCGTTCTGTGACGACTGGGTGAAGGAGGAGCAGGAAGCAAGTGCGAGGTTAATAATGTTTAATGAGAATATGGAGACAATACAAAACTGGAACACAAATAACGCTGGGAAGAATGCACTGTCCAAGATGGTGATGAGGAGTGATGAATCCGGAAGGCGGAGGTGAGTAGGCAGCAGGAGAGGGTGACACAGGAACTGCGGGGAAGCGAGCCGAAGGTAAGTTGTGTTGCTTGATGGTGGTTGCGAAGAGTGGACGGGGTTCCGGGGAAGACACGGACATCCAACGCAAAAACACACAAGAAAGCAAGTCACGGGTTACAAACAGGAAACAACGCTCTCACGAACACAAGACGCTAGACGAGCCATTATATAGGGATGAGTAATGAGTGACAGCTTTTGCTGACAATTAACGGAAACGCCCATAAACTAATCAGTGCTGACGCGTGACACACAGACTTCACCCACAAAGTGCAAATCCCAGAGATCACGGTTTACCAACCGTGACAATACTGAGTATATAGTACTGTATGCAACAATATATCATTCAAACAGTAGTATACTATCCACCTTATTTTTGACATTCACCTTGTTTTCTGTGAATGTGCAAGAAGTTATAAAGAAATAAAGTGCAGCAAACAGTACTTTTTTAGTGTTACAAGTGTGATCTATATCTTAAAATAATATTATACCAAAAAGCAGTTCTATACTGTATGTGAACTGTCTGAGAGACTGTTTTTGAGCACTGTCAGGGAGAAGCGCACACATGAAGATGGTGCTGAAAGATAGCAGGAGTATTGAACAGTCATTTTCACCACTTTTTTTTACCTTAAACAGTTAAATGCACACACTTTTACAGGTCAAAATGACCATCTTCGCACGTTCTGACCCGGAAAAGGAAGTAAAACAGCACAAAATATAATGGATGCAGATGCAAATAAAATTATACAGTGTTTTGCTTTCCACAATATTTTGAAAAGTCAACAAAAAAATCAGCAAAACATTGGTCTCGTACGGCAGAGAAAAAAGAGGAGCCCTTGTTGCAGCCATGGGCGAATTTCGCGCCTATAATAAGTCATGTGATCTCAGTTGGTGGTGTCCACCTGAGTTGACGTCACTTTTTTAATGACGTACGACTCGCATTTACTGGGGAACATCCGATTTGTCTTCTTACATGGCACACGCAAATGCACGTATCCGATTCATATCCGATTTATTACCACATATGAATGAGGCCTGAATCCGATCTGAGAACATCGGAATCTATATGTTTTTTTCCTGCTTACATGTTCACCTGTCATATCCGATCTGTGCCACATGAGAGCAAAAAATTGGGTCACTTGAACCATGCAGTGAAAGTAAACACGTGTACCAGTATTATTGGATCTGGGGAGCTCTTAGAGTGACAGCAGTCTAATATTTCTGCTGTCTGTCATTTATTTTAATCAAACAGCAAAAGAGAGAAAATCTCTTACTGCTTTCGACTAAATCGCTTTTGTAACTTTAATAAGAAATACATTTTACTCTTCACAGTGAAGAACATGCAGTATTTTTATACATTTGATTACTTTATACAAATGAATGAAGCATTTCTTATTTATTTATTTATTCTACTGTAGTTCTTTGTCCTATTACTTGTAATTGGTTTCTTATACTTATTACTTTAATCTAGATTGTTTACTTGTCTTCGGTGAGTTTGAGTTTAGTTTTTTTCTTTTCTTTTTTTTATTTAGACTAATATTTATTATTTTTATTTATTATTTTATTTGTGATATTGACTGGTTATTATGAAAATTCCATGTTGATATCATAAAGACCTTATTTAAAGCAAAAATAACTATATTGTGATATATATAATTACCAAGAAATAAAATTACTCACATTGTGATTGAATATTTTGGTCATATCGCCCACCCCTAATACAACATACTGCATAAATAGCAGGAGTAGGAGTAAATAGCAGCTTTTAATTAAACTTAATTTTTAAATCTATTTTTAGATGCATTATTTACATCTTCATTGTTCCAACAAAGAAATTGTTTATCAAAGCAAGGATTCATTTTTCAATATTATCAGTCTCCTTTCCTGCTGTCCGAGGAAAGGATATCCTGTGTCTTTGAACCACAAACCCTGAAGCATTACACATTCGCCAAAAAACACAAGATCATTTTCTGTGAACTGAACAGAGAAGGATGTCAAGGGCAAAATAGCGACTTAAAATTTAATTTATCTGATTTATTAAACATAAATAAATGAATAAGAGTGAGAAGTCAATGCACGTTTCACTTCAGGTAGCATTTAAAGGAAAAGTTTGCCCAGAAATGTAATTGCCATCATTCACTCTTCAGCTTTATTTCCTCTTTCAAACACAAGGAATGCAGTGATTCATGCTGTCAAACTTCAAGAAGGACAAACCAGACTTGGAATATAGAGGAGCTCGTTTTTTACTACGGTTATGGATCATTTTGCTCCTTTTTATAGTTTGGCAGCATATCATTTTGTGTTTCACGCAACAGTGAACGATATGAGAGTGTGTTAAATTTTCATGACTAAACTTCACCTTTAAGCAGAAGAAAGGACAGCGCTGGCATGTTCAGATGCCAGACTCTCTGGGAACAGTGTATAAGTGGAATGAGGGTGTGTCTGTTAGTGGAGCTCGGGCCCGGAGAGGAAACGGACAATGTGCGCTCAGCAGGAACAATAGCAGCCTGTCCAACACAAAGAGCCCGACTCACAGTAGGCCTGGAGGACCCTCTGGGACAACAGAAAGACCCCTCCATCGCTCCCCTCCCTCTGCTTCCTTCCCTTCCTTCACTTGTTCACTGGTGGCCCTTCTGTGACTCTCGCTTCGGATTCAAACTCAAGAATTACAACTCGCACAAGAACAGGACAGAGAAAACCTTACAGAAATATACACCTAACCGGGTTTATTTTCAGTATTATTTACTTTGTCTACAAAAGGTGTACGTATTTGAATTGATTCAGGAACTAAACACCATTGTGTGCTGCTCGGTGACAAACAGCAGTTCTGCTGTGAATTTAGAAATAGAGCAATATTGACAGTACTGTGTCTAAAATGTATGTTACTCATTATTAACTGTTTGTTGACACAATACAGTTTCACAACATAGTTGTGTTGGTCTGGCAACTGCATCATGTATACTGCTTGACCATATCATATTTAAAGGCAGTTTTATTACTGTAACTTAAGGTAAGACACTGCATACAAAACTTTAAAAGCCATTTTCTCAAAATGTGTTTTGCATAGAGACAAACAAAATAAATTATATATTCTAAAGGTTTTTACAGAGGGGTTTGTTCAAATATTATTTGTGTAAATTATATAATAGTATATTCCTAAAGAGTTTATTTATTTATTTTGGAGAGCATTTTATGATTTATAGAGTAAGCAAAAATAGGCATCCAAAATGAAACAAGAATTTTAAACCTTCCTTTATCCAATGTTTAGATTTCTTTTCTGTAAAAGTATGCATGAAATAGTGCATTTAATTAGATAATGCATGCTTTGCATATTTATACAGTAACATCTCAGAAATGTTGTAATACAAAACAGTTGTCTTAATGTACTGTGATTAATTAGCTTGGGAAGGAATATATTATATATACATACATTAGTTACATTTTTTGGCAACACTTTAGCATAGGGACCAATTCTCACTATTAACTTGTAGCTTATTAGCATTCTTATAATTAAAATATTGGCTGTTTATTAGTACTGTGCGTATAAAGTATATATTATTCATGACCATATTCTACATCCCTAATCCTAATAACTAAATTTAACAACTACTTTACTAATAATTAATAAGCAGCAAATTAGGAGTTTACTGGGGCAATAGTTATAGTTTATGATTTGTTAATGGTGAGAATTGGACCTTAAAATAAAGTATGATCCATTTTTTGGTTTTGTGATTTGGGGTGTGATTTTGCAGTCTGACAGGGGTTTGTAAAGTATAATTCTATACAAAGTTCAAATGGGTCACGACATGTTGCACTTGGTCATCCCTGCCCTGTTCATTACACTGTGACTAAGTGTTTTCATGGCAGCGCTTAATCAGAAAGAGCTGGGCGAACCTAACGTTGAATCAGTGCAGAAAACCAGTCATATTTTTCTATTTAGTCACAGTCTGAAAGCTTAAATCCAGCTGAATGTGTCTAGTTGTATGTTGTACTGAACACACACAATACACAGAATCTGAAACGTATTAGTAGTTTGATTATTGAGTGATACTCATTTCTTCCTGCTTAAAAGATCTCCTCTCTCAAATATCATGAGGTTGATCTGCTTGATTCCTTGGCTCTCGCCCTTGTCTCCTTCCCATGAGTCTCTGCTTCTCTGTTCCGTACAGGATACGCTAAAAAAATGCTACAATGTACAAATTTCCCTTCCAGGAACAGTGTTTTTCCAAGTCATAATAATGCAATACTTGGAAAAGTATAAATCTATCATGTTTTATTGTAACACCTAAGATTTTTCTCACCACATGTTATGTAACCGCTTCAAAAATAACTGATTTTGGACAAAGTCTAAAGAAAGCAGCATGTGTATTCTAATAATGAAATTCCAAAGTGCATGGCAATGATCGTACCTGTATTATCCTGTCTTTGGGCCTCAGGCCGGATCTCTGTGCTGGAGAGTCGTCATCTATAGCGCTGATATACTGGCCGGGTCTGGACTTCTCACTGTGCAGGTTAAAGCCGAAGCCATTGGGGCCTTTCTCAATGACACATAGCCGGGGTCTGAGCTGGGTTTTCAGGTCCTGCGGGACAGACACAAAACATAACATCAGCACAATGAAACACAAGCCGGTGCCACTGGAATTCAGGAAGTTTGGCGTCTGAATGTCTGTGCCCTTCATCTTAAAGGATACCATCTTATATAGTATATTAAAGAGCAGAAATCATTAACTTCAGAATCAGAGAAGGTCTTGTTAAAACCTGAGGCCGGTTACATAAACTGCTAGGTCATCTGGTATTTTTTGTAACCTGTTAAAGTCAGCTACATAAAAAGGTAAACCAGCTCAAATTTGAATACGAAAAGTAAGACTGTTATCCCTTGACTAATTGCTAACTGGTCAGACTAGTTGTCTGTGTTATGCAATTGCCCTCTGACCAAATCCAAATGACCACAATTATATTGCATAAGATATAAAAATGAGCACTTAATGGCTAATTTTCATGTGACTTTAATGTCCTTCATGCTGGGGTGTGCTGCTGGACGGAGGAATAGACCCAGACAGAAGGATGTTTTCCCTTTGTCCCGAATGTGATGGAAGTGGACAGCGCACAGGATGAGGTCACCTGATTACGGGCCGCCCCTCACTGTTCTCACACGGCACATGTACAGTTCATTGTCATCCAGGAAAATAACACCCTTTCCGCTCCGTTCAGCAAGTTGGGTCTTTTTATAGTTTTTCGGACAGTGATTCAAACTACTATTTGTGTTTAATGCGCCGTTGATTATATTTAGCCTAGAGAACCTTACAATGAAAAAAAAAACTGATTTCAACATAGGCAGTTTTGCAATCACACCCTTAATCATAAGAGGAAACAGTTTCACTTTCCTAGTTGGTACAATAAACCTAAGTCATGGTAGGCGTCACATTTACTTTAACATTATCATTTTTTTAAAACAAGGCTGTGAGGGACTGTCAGTGCAAGATATCATGCTTTTCCATTTGTTCTTCTGACAAACAGCAAATATAAGCGATGGTAAGAGTGAAAACAGGATGAACAAATACAATTAAGCACATAACAACACCACCGCAGAGCCGTCCTCTTGCTCTTACACACAGTTCTTCCTCTATGTTGGGCTCAAGCGCAGGAAGAGCTGGACTTCCTGTGGACCACACCTGCTTTCCAGTGTCAGAAACAATGCGGAACACCACCCGCCTCCATCCACCCTAAACCACAGCACAACTCACATGCTCCATCACAGGCCCTGGGCGGCACTTTGAGGATGGGTGGACATTGTGTAGACAAATCGGTCTGTGAGGGGTGTAACCTGCCCTGATGCATAGGTCTGCTGCTTTTCAGACACATTTTCACCTCCACTCTGAAAGCTATAAATAAATCACAGCACAACATGATCTGATACTGCTTCCTACTTGAATAAATCAATCAGACTTTACACAGTGGGTTGTGTAAAAGTGGTTAAAATACAAAACACCAGTGAAATGCTGCTACATTTGGTTACATGATATATATCCCTTATATTGAAAAAAGTATTTTGTTTTTCTGTGAGATACATATTTTTTAATTTTGACTTATTAAATAGGTCTGTTTAGTAAGAATTAAGGCCTGTTCACACCAAGTTTGATGATTATGTTAACTATAACTGTAAGGTTTTAAAGGGTTAGTTTACCCCAAATTTTACTTCTGTCATTAATTATTCACCCTAATAATTCATCTTCAGAGATATTTTTGATGAAATCTGAGAGCTTTGTGAAACTCCATAGACAGCAACACAACTACCACGTTTAAGGCCAAGAGAGGTTTACCCACAGGGAGTGAAGTTTCTCCTTTGTGAGTAACAGATTTATAAATGCCTCTCACTTCTAATCTTTTGAAATGGCTGAGCCTCATTATGTTCTCAGATGCATGCTATAAGAGGCCCAAACTCATTCAGAGATTGGGTTTACATGGAGTAGCTAGAGTTTACTGTGAGATGCTGAAACACCAGATCATGAGCTGCTCACGAGTAAATGAACACTGTGTCACGCTTATGTTTATTTAAATAAATCGCAGTAATCTGATAATGTTAATAAGCCATGTCACAATTTTTATAAATCATCTAAACTGAATTAAATGATTGATACCATTGAATTTTTTGTCATTATATATTCTCCTCTGCTCTATCCCTAATGCACACCGCCACATCAGCCATTCAACAGAGGATGTATTGTGCGTCCCATGCAGAGGAATCTCAGAGAGGGCATGGAATCTGAGGAATCTGCTGCAATCACAAAAGCCTGTCCATCTCGTGAAGAGGCACCATTGAAATGAAAATGGGAGGAACCAAGGTTTGGCTTTGACAGAACATCCTGTGTACAAAACTGCAGCTTTGACCTGAGATCAGCCTGCCAACCCGAAACAATCACTGAAACTGCCAAAACAAAAAACTTCTTATGAACTCTGAAACATGGAGGGAGTTAGTACATTTTTTTGGTTGCTTTTCTACTCACAGTTTACTGAGCGCCCAATGAATTGTGTGTAATTGAAACACAGCTGAGGTTGAATCAGTCAAATCCAAGAAAATATCCAAATTACAAAAGTAAATCTCTGTTCACGCCCAAATGGAGAAAATTACATATACTGTAACACAATGTCCAAATCGGAGTGCTGACCTCAAAAGCACAGACATGATGTGCTGCGATCTGAAAAAGGCCATTCAAGCAAGATATGCAATGGAAAAATATCAGAAGACATAAGAAACCACCTGGAAAAAAAATGGATCACAATACCTTTCCATTTTCATTTTGTCTTATTGTCAAAATTATTATACCCTGCAAATGCACATTAGACACACCAACCAGAAAATTAGCATTTTTACGCTACATTAGCATGAGATTATTATTTAGCATTAGCATTTATGAGACCATTTTTCCATGCATAATACTTACATTGCAAATAGCTGTCTGTGCTCATAGTTGCCAAGTGAACCTATAGTATATACAGGTGCATCTCAATAAATTAGAATATTGTGGAAAAGTTAATTTATTTCAGTTATTCAACTAAAATTGTGAAACTTGTGTATTAAATAAATTCAATGCACACAGACTGAAGTAGTTTAAGTCTTTGGTTCTTTTAATTGTGATGATTTTTACTCACATATAACAAAAACGCACCAATCTACTATCTCAACAAATTAAACTACTTCATAAGACCAAAAAAAAAAACCTTTTTAGTGAATTGTTGCATTCTGGAAAGTATGTTTGTTTACTATCCATGTTCTCAATTCTTGGTAGGGGCTCTTTTTGCTTTAATTAATGCCTCAATTCGGCATGGCATGGTGAGGTGCTATGGAAGCCCAGGTTTCTTTGACCGTGGCCTTCAGGTCATCTGCATTGTTTGGTCTCTTGTTTCTCATTTCCCTCTTGACATTAGCCCATAGATTCTCTCTAGGGTTCAGGTCTGGTGAGTTTGCTGGCCAGTCAAGCATACCAACACTATGGTCATTTAACCAACTTTTGGTGCTTTTGGCAGTGTTGGCAGGTGTCAAATCCTACTGGGAAATGAAATCAGCATCAGGGAAACACAGACCAGACACCGTGACAAGCATGAAGTGATCAAAAAGTTCTTGGTAAACGGGTGCAGTGACTTTGGTTTTCAAAAAAACACAATGGACCAATCACCAGCAGATGACATTGCACCACAAATCATCACAGATTGTGTAAAATTAACACTGGACTTGGGCAATTAGCTTCTCCACCCTACCTCCAGACTCTAGGACCTTGGTTTCCAAATGAAATACAAAACTTGCTCTCATCTGGAAAGAGGACTTTGGACCACTGGGCAACAGTCCAGTTCTTCTTCTCCTTAGCCCAGGTAAGATGCTTCTGATGTTGTCTGTGGTTCAGCAAATTCCTTGACACGTCTGTGTGTGGTGGCTCTTGATGCCTTGACCCCAGCCTCAGTCCATTCCTTGAATCAATTTTGTTTGACAATCCTCATAAGGCTGCAGTTCTCTCGGTTGCAGAGGTGGGTAGAGTACCCAAAAACTGTACTCAAGTAAAAGTAAAAGTACTTCTAGAAATATTTACTTAAGTAAAAGTAAAAGTACTAGTCTTGAATAGTTACTTGAGTAAGAGTAAAAGAGTATCGGATAAAAAATCTACTCAAGTAGTTAGTTACTAGTTACTTATGGTCATATATACTGAGCCTATTTTTATTTAGATATATAGATAAAATGTATGTAATGTATGTGTGTGTGTATAAATGTATATATTTCATCAGCCTTTACTCCAATTTATGTAATTTATTATAAAACCCAGTCTGTTTACTTAAGTAACAGATATAGGTGTCATGCCATAACATATTTTTAATACGACTGACTTTATATTAAATGTGAATTTAACATTGAAAGTTAATGTGATATAAATATTGCTACTAATCTTTCTTACTTGAGTAAGAGTGTACAAGTACAAGTGCATGTACAGTTCTCTCTCCACCTTCAATACCACGACTTAGGTGCCCTTGAGCAAGGCACCGAACCCCCAACTGCTCCCCGGGCGCCGCAGCATAAATGGCTGCCCACTGCTCCGGGTGTGTGTTCACAGTGTGTGTGTGTTCACTGCTCTGTGTGTGTGCACTTCGGATGGGTTAAATGCAGAGCACAAATTCTGAGTATGGGTCACCATACTTGGCCGAATGTCACTTCACTTCACTTCACTTCATTGTTCAGAAAGAGAGCAAATAACATTTACATTATTAAAGATAATTTTCACTGACAGTCTAGATTTCAATCACTCTCAGAAACTCCCATTAAACCACTGAAACTGTTAACACTGTGAAATCAATATCTTAATTAAAGATTCGTACACACATCTGCACTTTGTTGTTCCTGCGAGAGAATTCGCCAGAAAGAGGTATTCAGTCAGTGAGCGAGTGAAGGAAGCACCGGCATTTTAGCGATGACTCATCTGAACACCTCTGATTGGCCAATGCTTTAATAAGCTCAAAAGAATCATGTGTGATTTGCTATAATGCGCAGTGCTGTAAAAACGCATCTATCTCTGGCTCAGCGCAAGCAAGCAATCACAGATCTGATTTTAGCAGCTGATGATATGTATTAAAATTAATAAAATCTTAATCGGCTATTTTTTGTCTTTTGGAAGCTGCATTCAACTTGACTCCCCTCTGTTATAAGCCACACACGTACAACAAATGCCACAGTGGTAGCCTATCGTGTACTGTAATCGAATGTAGCCCAAGTTATTACCTGTTAAACAGTAGACAGCACACGCGGTGTTCATCTAATAAGGATCTCCATCGCAAGCAAATAATAGCCTTTGCAGATTTGCTTTCAATTCAGTGCAGTTCCATAGCCACGCTGCGGATGTTCTTAAACGTTAAAACTCTGAGTGAACCGCTTCAGACGCTCAGCGCGTGCGGCAGGGAACTGAACGACTCATTCAAACTGATTCATTAACCAGTTCACTCGTTTGCCAATTGGTTTGATCAAGCCTTTGAACAGAATTGACTCAAAAGAATGAATCATTCACGAATGGGCATCGCTCATTGCCCAGAGAAAAGTAGACGGCGCGTTTGGAACAAACTGAAGCATTTATAACATTTATTGCATTAAGATAAAGTAACGAGAGGATCGTCGCCCACAGTAACGGAGTAAAAGTACAGATTTTTCCCCAAAAATTTACTCAAGTAAGAGTATAAAGTACCCATCTTTAAATATACTCCGAAAAGTATTAGTTACCCCAAAAAATTACTCAAGTAAATGTAACGGAGTAAATGTAACTCGTTACTACCCACCTCTGCTCGGTTGGTTGTGCATCTTCTTCTTCCTCACTTTTTCCTTATACTCAACTTTCTGTTAACATGCTTGGATACAGCACTCTGTGAACAGCCAGCTTCTTTGGCAATTAATATTTGTGGCTTACCCTCCTTGTGAAGGGTGTCAATGATTGTCTTCTGGACAACTCTCAGATCAGCAGTCTTCCCCATGATTGTGTAGCCTAGTGAACCAAACTGAGGGACCGTTTTGAAGGCTCAGGAAACCTTTGCAGGTGTTTTGAGTTGAGAAGCTGATTGGCATGTCACCATTTTTTGTTGAATATAAATTGTCTAAATTGTCCATGAATATTTTCTCACAGCTGTAAATTTCATGACACAGCAAGATCGAGTCAGCTGATTTGATGTTAAAGGAGAAGTGTGTTTCCTGACTCTCATGCTATACATTGCAAACACTAGCAGAAATGCAGATGAGTGGAAATGAATTAAATAAAACGTATAATTGCTTTGCATGCTTGTTTTTTTATATGTATAAAAATACAGTATGTTTAAGAAATAATTTATTGTGAAACACTTCTTGTTGACTGGTGTTTCCCTGCTGAAGGATGGCTCCAAAAATTACATAACATAGTAGACACAATGAATCATAAAGGCCGAAACCAGCCTTAATTATCAGCTTTGCATATTCAAATGATTATACCCGATACTAATCAGGTATGTAGCTTTGACTAGGCAAACATTTAGCAACGGAGCACTAGTACTGTATGTAGCTGCCTGTTTAGAATGTGACAAGCTTATTAACCATATACAGTACAATTCTACAATCCTGTCATCAATGACTTTACCTCACCTCTACATTGCTTAGATACTTGAAAATACAGTCCAGGGGCTTTGAGCCCTAGCTTAGCCATGAGGCTATCCTGCATTGGGTTTGCATGTTCTCCCCGTATTGGTGTGGGTTTCCTCCAGGAGCTCCAGTCTCTACTACAGTCCATGACTAGACTATAAATATATATGTGTGTGTGTATGTTAGCCCTGTGGATTGACCATCCATCCCATGCTGGAGTGTCCAATCCTGCTTATGGAGTGCCGATGTCCTGCAGAGTTCAGCTCCAACCTGCCCAAACACACCTACATGGAAGTTTCTGGTGATCCTTGATTTGCTGGTTTAGGTGTGTTTAATTAGGTTTGAAGCCCTCCAGGAGCATTAAAGGCTCATTAAAGGCTCACTAGCCGCTTTTCCACTGTCGGCCCAGTGTGAGCCAGTGCTTTAAACGGGTCGGGCGGGGCTTATAGCCTTGGGCCTTTAGCACCGAGGCCAAAATAGCACTGCATTTCCACTGTCGGGCCAGAAGCATCGCTGCGCTTCACTAAAACCCACCCTTTACATGCCTCCAAGGAACAACCACATCATTTCACCAACAAAAAGAGAAGTTATCAGAAAACTAATAAGAAATAAGTCTCGGAAACTAGCGCGATCACAAAACAAACACGATAAAAGCATCCGTTTGTTTGCATGCTTTGTTATTTTATTTTTTTAATCCAAAAGCATCTGTGTTTTACTACAGTATAATATGTGATACATAATGAATTCATTTATCAGGATTTAAAATTAGTCACACAGAAATAAAGCGTTATGAACGTTATAAAGCGTATATTCAGTCGATTCGGTTTCTGTTTATTTGTAGTCACATCACATTTAGAAAGAATTATAATTTCTATATAACAAAGTTTTCGTTGGGCCAAAAAACCAGGGCCGTTGGCCTCGAGGAAGCACCGACAAGGCACAATCAAGCACCGGAAGTGACAGTGGAAAAGCCACTGGCCCTGGCACGCACTAGCATGCCTTCTTTTGGCCCGACAGTGGAAATGTGGCTACTGAGTGTTTCCCAGTGTTACCAGAAGTCGGACTCAAGTCAATATTTTCTATGACTAGTTGAGATCAGCTCGTCCAACTCAAGACCAATTCCACATGGTCCTAAAAACATAATCTAGGACTTGGGGTGGACTTGAGTCAGAGTCTGGTCTTGTCTGTGGTACTATAACATTTAAAGGTTCGCTTTTATGATACAAGAAAGGTTTCAGGGCCGGACAAAACCAGGATCTGGGCACCGGCCCAGGGTTTTTTGGATTGGAAAAGCGCAGCCTGGTTCCCAATTGGGCTCCGGCTCTGGCACCAGCCAAGGTGGGAAAAATGGAACCTGTCTATAGCCCATTATACTGGTATAGACACCAGCATAATCATGACTCAATCATGAATATATGGTTAGATTTATGGAAGTTTATACCAGTGATTCTTAACGCTTTTCTTTGTGGCACGCCAACAGGCCAACACCCTATTTTCAAACTCTCTCAAAACAAACATCTAATTCAACTCAGCTTTTTAGCAGAGACTCCTAGCCCTGAAACGGATGAGTCAGATAAGGGAGACATCCAAAAATTTGGTGTGCCTCTACAAACAGGGTTGGAAAACACCATAAAGTCTACTGTAGACACATATGGTAGATAGGTTGTGATGTCTATGTTCTCTGTGGGTTTTTTTATACAACAATCTTGGTTAGCAGTTTACTAGAATACACTTAAATGTAAACCCTCTGACAACACATATTAACACATAGCCCTAATATATAAATAATTCCTTAGTGAACTTCCTGTCCAGGAATTTCACATATTACAGGGGACTGATCTCCACATGGTATGACACAAGTCACATCTGTGCTAAGATATAAAGGCTTGACGAGACAAATTACAGCTTCCACAAAAATTAAAGATCTTTCTCAACAAGGTGAAAAACATTTCCGTTCACAGCTTCATTTCATCCTGTCAGGTCCAAAGTTCACCCATATTAGACTAAATAGCCTGCAAATGATCAACCTCACTGTCAAGCTTGCCCAGCTCTAGGCTACAATACCACAGATGACATAAAACAAAAACAAACAGTGTGTGTTCATGAGTCAATAATGAACTTGTACTCTTGTTCTGGTAGCAGGTGGTGTATTACTGAACTCGACTAGAATTGTATCAGAGCTATTGAATAGACAAACATGTTCCACAACTAAACACTATTAGGTCTTTAACTCAATTTCCAGACAGAGTAGAGTCTATTCCTTCTTTCTGGGAGCAAATCTATCATTCTCCATGCACTTAGCTTGTCTGAGTCTGACCTTATGGGTATATCCTTTGTGGTATCCTGTAAGGGAGGAGTGTCTATGGGAATATTTACACTAGTGTTATTGAGTCACTTCAGTGAAATTAGAATTGTCTCTTCCTAAGTCTGTTTCATGGCAGTATTCACGTTAATGATGCAACAATAAGGTTCTCACCCAAAATAACAAACAGCAAGAAAACAGCCCAAAATACACCGGAAACCCACTTGGGGTACCTCAGAGTTCGATATATGGCCCCTTCTTCTTCTCGATAATGTACACTCTCTGGGAACAATTCTTTGCTTAATTATCTCATCTATCTCAACACACATTGTCTATAACTGGTCTATACATGCTGATTTCATGCTGTTGTGCTTGTAGCAGTGTCATTGGCCAGGGTGGAGATGAAAATCTATTTTAGTTTGACAGAGTTTGCCATTTCCAGTTAGGCTTTGCTAAACAAAAGGATTTGCTTATTGTCATAGTAGCTGCTATCCACAAACCCCAAGAGGAAAAAAAACCCTCTCCATCTGCATTTCCTTTGACCAGCCACCCAAAACCACTGACCTGTCTATGAGTGTGAGGTAAGTTTGGCCCAATGTCACAATAGAAAGACCAAATCTCCACCCTGGACACTAGGACAGAGAAGACACACACAAGCTAACCTTCTTCAGAGGAACCTGTATCCGCCCACCTCCATCTATACAGGCTGTGTTTACATGCTAACAATTATCCGTTCCAGGCCATACCACACAGAGTCTGGTGTTTGTTTATTAAAGGTACAGTGTAACTTGATCTCTAAATCATTGGCTTTCACCCTAACAAGCAGGTCAAAAAGCTACAAATCTAGGACAGAATATTACTAGATGCTGGTGAATCAAACTGAGGTGGACCAGTGATAATAAAATAAAACGGTTTTGAACATTGGGATGAATTTGACCTGAGTTTCACCTAGTTTTGGTTTATTAATGAAAACAACCTTTTGGAAAACTGGTTTCATACCTACCAAACAAAACAATCTCTTATGTCAAATAGACCAAATGCTCCATTGTGAATAAACCAGCCATCAGAAGTGAGTTCTCAGGGGAAATCCATTTACATGAAAGGAAAAGCTTTGCTGACCACTCTTAACTAACAAATACTTCTGCATATTTACAGAGAAAAACGAAATAATTTTTAAGTGGATGCAGCCACAAGATCAAAAGTATTTCCTTTTTCGGGATTCTGAACTTCTTGATATTTAATAAAGTCAGATCCAGTGTCAGATGTTCTTCTTGTTGTTGGTAGTGCTTTTCCACTGCATAGTACGACTCGGCTCGGCATGGCTCAGTACGGTACAGCACGGCTCGGCTTGGTTTGCATTTACACTGCAGCAGTGCAGCTTTTAGTACCACTTTAGAATGGGCAGCATCATTCACATGTCATTATAGTTGTGCCGCCTCTACTCCTGAAAAACTTTTACATTACACGTCGCCCCATCAAGCTCTCACTGGATCCGCTCCTCTGCTATCAATGAGAAGAGCATCTGTACTTCCTCAGCAGACAACAAAACGGCAACTTTTCAGTTCTTAAAAAAGGTGCGCTCGTTCAAAACAGCTGCATTCGATCCTTTGCTGATTTAAATCTACGGTTCTGTTGTGTTTGTGTCACAAGTTCAATTACACAGGTAGTGACGATTCTCTCCGGCCAATCAATGATCAGAAGAGTTTACACGTCACATTTTGGTAACGGCACGGTTCACTGATGGTACAGAAAAAAGTACCAGATACCAGGTACTGTACCCAGTGGAAAACCCCCCAAAAGTGAACCGTACCGAACTGTACCGTGCTGTACCATCCAGTAGAAAAGCGCCAGAAGAGTGGGAGCACTGCTCCTAGATCAGTGCTTACAGAAAAGGGAAGTGTGATATCTGCACATCAATGAAAAACAATCAGAGGAAACCACTGTCAGCTTGCTGAAGTGTCTGCTCTGCCAGCGGCTCCAAGAACAGATTCCCACAGACTGACTACCAGCCTCTTCGAAGATCCCTTTTCAAAAACACCCTGATCACATGATCTTGTCTTTCCATGAGTGTTTTCATTATAAATGTGATTATATTTAATACCTAAAAATCGAAATATACTGAATGTCTGGTACAAAAGACTAAATTGTAAACAGAATGAAACATAATTGCACTAGTTTTGTAACTAGTACAGGATCTTGTTGCTTTAATAATACAGTAATACAGGATCTGTATTAAGACATTTTAATTAAGCATTTTAATAAGATATTTTTGATGAAATCTGAGAGCTTTCAGGCCCTGTTGAATACATACGTATGATGCTACTGGGCCCGAATGTAAACAAGGCAATGTCAACGACAATGTTCAATGTCATCACGCCGGATTTGGGTCAGTGCCGGCGCCACCTCGCACTTACGTCATGGTCCTGCCATAAACGCACATCCAGAAGAGACGCAGTAGAGGGAAAAATGTGTAATAAAGTGGTTATTTTAGTTTTCTTTGTGCAAAAAAGTATTCTCGTAGCCTCATAACATTACAATTGAACCACTGATATCAAATGAACTACTTTGTCAATCATCTTGGTACTTTACTATGTCTTGATCATGTAAGGACCCTATGGGAGGATCTGAAAGCTCTCAAATTTAAAAAAAACTATCTTAAAGTGTGCTCTGAAGATGAACGAATGTCTAACAGGTTTACATGAGGGTGAGTAATTAATGACAGATTCTATAAATTTTTGGGTTAGCTATCCATTTGATTTCTATTAATCAGTTCAAACAGTCCATTTAAGTGAATAGCTTCAAAGCTCTTCAAACATTTTTTGTGTTATGATTGGACAACTACATTCAACCTAATCTTAATCTACTCTTAGTTCTAGATCTTACATGAAATATTTTGAATCAATATTTTGATTCAAAACAATATTAGCCTCCAGCATGTTTTTGAGAGGAAATGGCCATTTGATCATGATGGCTCAAGGACGCCAAGTCCTTTTTGTGTCACTTTGCTTTTACATAAAGGTAATATGAAGTAGATCAGGGATCTTGTCTCGGTCACTGAGATTTCAGAGTAAATGTGCCCGGCCAAAGGATGACGTACCCTTGTTCTTCCTGACAGAGGAGTTACGTAAGAAACAGCAGCTGACCAGGAGAGTCACAGTCAATTTAACCCAACACAAAAGCACTTCCACGCAGGTAATTGCCTCGGAGAGAAGGCTTATGTAAGACCAGTCATCTGTGCACGATTGAAAAACAGCCCTGCTATCTTCACAATTTCATTCCGACTTCCCCTCAGGGCAACACAGGAAAGCATCAAGAATTTTACAAGGAAAACTATGGGAAGAGTCATGTGGTGGTCATAAAAACATCGGAACACAGCCCGGGTTTTCTCAGTTTCTCATTAAAATGCTCCTGTTGTAATACAAAAAACTCTTGTATGATCACAAATGCAAAAAGATGGAAACTTCAGCAGGTTTTTAAGCTTAGTTTTTTAACCCAGAATAAACTTCTATGCAAAGTCCTGTGTGTAGTATGTCTTTCTGCATATTTACCACTTTATAGTTGTAAAGAGATGACAAAACATGATTTGGAGAAGCAGAGGGAGCAGTAGCAGGACATGAACTAACTGCTAGGTCACTGATGTGACTGTATTGTTTTAATTAGGGAGAAAATCAAAATTTACATTTGTTTCACAAGTACTCACAAATACTTCACAGTAAAACTAAATGTTGGCATGGCAAAACTTTTCAAAGCTAAATCAGTTTGAACGCTAGTCTGAGGAAAAAAGAAATGTGCTTTATTGTATTGATTGTGCACGTCAAATCTTAAAAAATAAAACTTGCCGATAATATCACTGATATAGTTGGCCACTTAAGTGCTATTAAAGAGAGTAAACTTTCATGACTTTGTCAACACAATTAAGTATAATTAAGCACTGAAAATTCACTTTTTTAATCATGTAAAATTAAAAGTTTTACTTTAAAGTTCATTTTAAATTATTATTAATGCATATTTTAAACATTGCATATACCCCCGGTTTCACAAATAAAGTTTAGGCCTCATCCCAGACTCAAATGTAAGTCTGAGCTGTTTCAACTGAAAGCAACGTGCACTAACTGATCTTAAAATATGTCAGTGTTTGTCTCAAGATGCACACCAGCATGGTTTTTTTCTAAGGCATTTTTATAAAACTACTTAAATGTTCTAATTGAATTATTGCCTAATTCTGGCTAAACCTAAGCCCTGTCTGTGAAACCAGGCCATAAAGGTGTACTTAAGTCCCCCTTTAAGTGGGTCAAAAAAAGCATTTGGGTTAAAGTGATTGAATTTACTATAAATATAAACTGTAATATATTTTTGCTATTAAAATACAAGTGCTCAAATCATTGTGTAATTAGTTCATACTTAAGTATATTGTTTTAAACTATATTGTTTTTGTAATAAGTAGGTTTTTTTTTCTTTTGGGTACCAAAAAGTGTACTAACATGCACAATAATAGTTAATAATATGTACTTTTAAGGTACTAATATTCACTCTTTAGGGGTAAATATGGTACAATGCTGTACCTTATTCAAAACTACAACCCCAGTGACAGATTTTGTACCTTTTTTCTCTGAGAGTGTATAGGTGAT
Source organism: Carassius carassius (assembly GCF_963082965.1). Classification (NCBI taxonomy): domain Eukaryota; kingdom Metazoa; phylum Chordata; class Actinopteri; order Cypriniformes; family Cyprinidae; genus Carassius; species Carassius carassius. The sequence goes on along the minus strand of NC_081755.1, from coordinate 20,002,104 downwards.
TGCTAAAGTCTTTAACAGGCAGTGGTTGATAAGCGTTTATGTTCTGATAGACAGTTGACAGTCAGACAGATTAGATTTGATGAACAAAAGCCCTAGGGAAACTCTGGGAGGAGTAACAATCAAGTTTTTAAAGAAAATATATGGAATAGTTTTATCATCAGCTATAGGAAAATATAGTACAACAAGTACAGTTAACTATAGTGGAGGCTTAAATTGTTAAAAGGTACTGTATATTTTAACATATTCACTCTGAAGTATCACAGCCCTACTTTTCTTTCAGGCCGACCAAAAAAAAAAAATCGGTGTGATCCTCAGAGAAGACATTCTGTCCTGGCGGCCCTCATACACACCTGCCCTCACAGACTGTTTGGACTAGTGTATTCGCCACACAGGTAATCACTACAGGTGCAGAACACATCCACACACTGAGAGCACAATGCCAGAAGGGCATCGTGGGTAATTTGGTTATGCAGATGACATGAGAATGAAAAAGGGTTTGGGACTGTCAACATGGGGAGCCCAGCTGTTGTAGAGTCTGGCCTTTTTCCTCCTTGAGTAATGTGCAAATCATTATCATGAGAGCAGCACACACACACAGACACACACACAAACACAAAAGACAGTGTGGTTACAACCATCTGAACAAATAATAGAGTCATGCATTTCTCAGACAGCTGCACTTCATCTGAGCAACATATCATCCTTCAGCTCTGAAACACACAGATGATCTGTTCCTCAGGTGAACCACTTTACATGACGCTGTTACATTCCAGGTAACAGTGCTCCTAACACATCCTGGAACTTGTGGTGCGAAATTAGGTTTACTCTTGGATCTGGGTTTAATGGAGATGTTTGTGTTCTGTGAGAACTAACAGTCTTCCTGTGCTGGAGGTCCTCCTCAACACGCCAGCCACCCACAGTCAGTGACTGAAGCACTAGGTATGTGGGATCTGCCAAGTGCACCACAGTGTGTAGGTGTGTGTTTCACAGTTGTCATAGCACACTGTTCTAATTGCTTGAGGAATGCAAAGCAGTTTTTCAATTGCACATATGGACAAAAAAATGACCAATTAAACTTAAGCGGACGTAATGAGACATTTCTGTGAATAAAGCATGACTAATAGAGACAAAGGTTACTGTAAGTTCACCCTTTACAAGAAACTACAGTGGCAGTACCATGCTAAAGTTATAAACATTGCAAATATTTGCATGATGCTCCAAGGTTCTTCAGGGATTACCATGGAAGTACCACGGATGATTTAAAAAAGACCATATCATACTTTGCTAATGGGTTATATGGAACAACTTAAGTTGGCTTTTATTTGGCCAATTCATATTATATTATCTGCAATATATTTTTTTAACATATAGACTTTTAAGATTTGAAATACACTAAATGTGTTAAAAGTATACAGTTAAGCATACTTCACAAGGGTTTACATCCTTTATGTACATAATAATAGCCTACCATTATTATCATAATCACAAATGATGTGTGTGCATGATGCATTAAACTACACACAGAATATTAGAAGTAGGCTACCATAGTACTTTTTTTGGTTACTCTTTATTTTGATAGTCCACTTTAGATACTAACTATAAGTAACTTTGCAACTACATGTCAACTAATTATTAATAATTTCCAACTACATGTCTGATAACTCTCAGAGCAGACTGTTAGGTTAGGTTTAAGGTTAGTAGAATAATACGGGTTGGAAATACCATCTCCGAGCTCACGGATGTCCTGAGTTTCTCCACCGCGGGAATGTGAACGGGGATGATGTCTCCGTTCCTCTCCGGCGGCGGCGTGTCGTCCCGCATCATCTCGTCGCTGATCTCATCATCACCGCACTCGGACACCGGAATGCCCTCCGTGACAAACTCCTTCAAGCACTTCAGCTCGTGTTTCTTCAGCAGCTGGTCGGTTTCGGCGTCCACCACTACGAGCTCCAGGCTCGCGGCGCTCGCGCGTATCCTCTCCACGACCTGCCGATGGCTGTCGCTCTCCACGCGCTCTCCGTTCACGAACACCAGTCTGTCGCCCGCGCGCAGACCGGACAGCTCGGCGGGGGAGTCGGGCTCCACCAGGCGGATGAACTGGCCGCTCTTGCCCTTCTCTCCGTGCAGATGGAAGCCGTACCCGTTCTCGCTCTTCTCCAGGACGCAGAGGCGCGGGCGCAGAGTCTGGCTGGGCATCACGAAGTCACCTGTTGAGTCAAACTGACAAATAAATAGAAATGAAGGGAAAGTGAGAGTCGGGTGCTCACGGGTGAAGCATGTTAACCCGCTCGGCCTCAGCAAATGTTTTGTTGTTGATATAAGTGTGAAGAGAAAGTTCTAGTGTTGGAGAGTTTGATCGGCAGCACATCAGCATCCAGATCCAGCCCATGGAGGAGTGACTCCTCTAGAACCTCCTCCTCCTCTCTGCACTCATCAGACTTCACGAATGAAATCTCCCACTTGTGCCAGATTTTTGGGTTTCTTTCTTACCCTGTGAAGGAGCAAATGGTGGCTACACTTCAGAATGTAATGTTGTTAAAGATCACAAAATATATCCGTTTTATTCATTATATGCTGCTGTATAGGAAAGGGGTTGCTAGTTGTCACATGGGTTGTATCTCAGGATCTGAAGCAAACTGTGTTTTCTCTAGTAGCAGCAGTTTTGTGGTGCATGAGAATTTTTTCATTTCTTCATGCTGAAACATTTAATGTTTAATGAATTTGTTTTAGCATGCATTTTGCTCAACAGTGTTTCAATGTTGTTACTTTTTGCCATATTTAAACCAGAGGATTTCTTCTCAAATTACTGTCAACAAACAGCAGGTTCCCATTGTGACAATTTACCCATGTAATGGTTTGAACTGTTACACTGTAATAATGTGAAGAGAAAAAAAAAAGTAAAAAAGAAATGCCCCCTTTTCTGAATGCATACGTTTAAAAATAATGTTGTAAAATCAAAGGAAGCTTTACAGATCTTTATTGCAAAGGGCAATTAAACAATATGTGTGTGTGTGTATTTATATATATTAGTGCTGTCAAATGATTAATTGTGATTAATCACATCCAAAATAAAAGTTTTTGTTTACATGTATGTGTGTGCTGTTTATTTTATCTATATAAACCCACACACATTGTATATATACATAATTTTAATTATCTTAAAATGAGGCATATATTACACTCATTTTAGGATAATTAAGATTACATGCATTTGTGACATTTTAATGGCAATTAAGCACATTTCCTCCCCCATTCTCATTACCATAATGCACATTACAATGTCATTCTCATTACTGTAATGTACAAAAAATAATACATTCAAGTGACTTAAAGTGTTGGTTGTGCTGCTTTCAGTTAATGCTGACTTACATTAAAAATCATAGTAAATATCAGAATGAGAATTTAGCTTCTCATTTCTATTTATTTTGGGGTGAAATATGACCTGACCATTATAAGATTTGCTTGTTAGGGTATTGTTTAATAGCTAATTTGTTAATTTCATTTTAAGCAGAATAATCTGAACACCACACTCCACTCAAAAGTGTCCAATCTGCAGGTTCCTCCAAACGATCCTCTTCAATTGCACGTAAGATTGGCAGTGCATGCAAGAAAAGAGCAGCTTCTTTTACTGCCGAGAAGTATGGAGATCCGTTTCTGGCTCATCAAGTCAAGAAGAAATCCACAACTCGACACATATGGGTCATTCTTTTCCTGCTATGAGCCAGATATGTAGCAAACAGGTGTAGTGTGAGGTCACATGACTCATGATGTCACAAATCAAACACAAGCCTCCAGACGACTGTCTCGCAAAGATCAAATAACTTTAACATTTATTTATTTGGCAGATGATTTAATGCAAAACAACTTACAAGGAACAGTACAACACAAGCATTTATTCATTCAAATAAAATACGTTCCTCTTCTCTTGTCCCAAACCGAGACCAATAAGTTAACCTGATGTTCACGAATCACTTTATTATTCAAAAGTACAGGACAGGAAATTGCAAAGGTAAGGCAATTAAGTCATTAGCGTCATTATTATTTATTAGTAATTCTCGGAGTATAATACCGCCCCCGTGTGGCTTTAAATATTAAATAAATGAAACTATGGAAAACACCCGAAGCACTGAAAAAACCAATGGGCTTTCTTTCACATGGCACTTTGTGAACACTGTGAAACATGTAAAGACTAATCAAAACATTGCACGATACAATCCAGATTTACATTTCACATCAATCTCTAAGCCATACAGTGAGTGTGACAGGTATGAAAGTGTGACATGCTTGTACGCAAAAGCAAAAAAAAAAAAAACACCCATATTACCTCATAATCAGGCCTGACTCGGTCAAGGTTTGTTATGATTGTTTTTAGTCAATATATACTGATTGTAAACATAATACTTACCAAAACACTACAGACACAAGCTCACCGCCCAAACACATTTGTGTGGCATATAATGTAATTCAATACTAATATATTTTATACTTTGTGTAGATAGATGCTGTAACCATTAGAGAAGAAACCCTGAAACCACGTTACACAAACAAACATACCTGTAATAATCAGACACACCTGGGTACTGTACACACCTGGATTAATACAGTTTATAAAGCAGAAACGTACTACTCTGATGCACCTCAGCAGTATTTGGCTGTATATTCCTGACTATAAAGCAAACAGGGGATCGGGGGATCACGACAAAGCACATTTCTTTGTTTATGGATATCTGACGTCTGGAGCTGGTCACATGATGGCGCTGCAGCAGCTGGACTTCTGCTTCTGTGACTCGATGTAATCGTGGATCTTGAACTTGGGCTCGTGGGGCTTCTGGATGTTTCTGTGCTTGAGTGCTCTGTGTGGAAACAAAACAGAAAACATATGCATCAGTTTCAGTGTAATTAAGAAACAGAAATAGAAGTTCAAGGCAAGCCTTAAAAAAACAACAACCTTGAAGCGAACCTTTTAATGCAATGTATAGTGCATGATTCAATATTAGATTTAAAGTTAATACAATTTGTGCTACAATTGTGCAATTACAAATATATTTAAATAAATGACATGCGCATTTCATTAGAAATTGCAGTACATTTTAGTTTACCATAAATGAAATGCAGCAACGCACTTTAACCATAAAAGCTAAAATCCTCAAACCTTGCCAAGGCTTGGAAGGCGAGTTCCACATTGACACCGGTCTTGGCACTGGTCTCCATAAAAGGGACTCCATATTCCTTCAGTAAAGAAAAGCAGAGTATTGCAGATAAATAAACTGTGATGTTTACTGATCGTTTGTAATAGCAGGTAAACATGGACATGTTCAATTAATTTACACTCTTACCTTAGCCAGCTTCTGTCCTTCTTCATGCGTGATCACCCTCTCAGCGGCCATGTCTGACTGTAATGACACATTAATATGAAACAGCAATGTATTTGTGTTTTTGGAAGACTAAAGTGAAACTACCCCTCAAATACAGTACATGTCCTGGTCTATTTAATTAACCAACAAAAGTGAGAATAGAGGTCCTGTGGATCTTTATCAGCTGCTGAGATTTTATCAAACATTCGGGGTTAAGCCTGATATATGACTTGGTTTCTTTTCTTTTTTTTTTTTAAACTGAACAATTTATTAAACATTTAGACCAAAAAAAAAAAAAAATGAAAAGGTTTGCAGATGTTTTTCATGTTTTATATCATGTTTGATACATTTCACGACTTGTATAGGATGATATAGGAGAATATGGTGCTCATGCTGAAGGAGGAAAAAAAATAAAAATTTCATCGCCCAAACTGAGCAGAAGTATGCAATTCAGTGCAGCAAGAAAAATGCAATTCTGACAGCTTACACTGTAAATAAATGAGATCCTTATAACTTGGCATGCTGGCCTAGTTTACTTTCACTGTAAAAGCATTACTTTAAAACACCAGGGGAAGAGCAGAAATATTATGTGGGAACTGCATTTTGACACAAATGCTCTTTCCAATAAAGCCTTCTGCATCCTATTTGACATGCAAATCCCAAAGTGCTCGAAATTAACAACACGTTGAAAACTCTCCTGAAAAACCTGTTGTACACAATTACCGTACATGTCTTCTGTCATCTGATTGATAGTGTAGACTTTTTTTTTTAGCAAGTAAAAGGCCTTTTAGTACTATTGTACATACAATACATCCTGCTTCAGGTTGTGATGCATGTGCTGTGAAATCTTTTCTAGAACATACGCAAGAACAACTTTAATATTGTTGGTAATATTTACTGCACTAGAGCTACTTAGGTTTGTTTAATTTTCCATACATTCATTTTAGACCGAATCAAACATGATCCATCAGGCTTTTGAAGAAAGTTTATTTATTAATCTCTCCATCATCATTGTATTGCACTGCATTATGTCAAACCCTGATGTAGATAATATATATTTTTTTTCATTACACTTTATTTTAAGGTGTCCTTGTTACAGTATAATTATACATTTAAGTACCGAGTAATATTAATTAACTACATGTACTTAATATATGATTAGGATTATGGTTTGGCTTAGGGTTAATTGCATGTAATTATGCATAATTAATTGTTATTATAATATTAAGTACATGTAATGTGTAACAAGGAGGATTTCTGGCTCTATTAGGGGGTGCTAAAACCAGTTAGAGCAGTTCCACCAGAACACACCATAATCACTCATCAAGACAGAGTTAAACACGACTAAAGGTGGTGAAAATGCTTGTGTCTAAAACAAATTGCTGCCTGAAATGGCACACTGAAACACAAAAGGTAGAGAAGCATAAAGGCATAACTGATTTGCAGCTCTCTCTCTCTCTGTGTGTGTGTGTTTGCATGTCCATTAAAACATTATTTGCACCTTTAAAGAGAGTCTGCTTATTTCTGTTCACTCCTTTCAGGAAGTCCCACTTACCTTGTTGCCGAGCAGCATGATGACCACATCCTTCTGTGCATACTCATGAATTTCAGTTAGCCAGGCCTGTGCAGTGATGGACATGCAAAACAGAAATAAATTAATAATTAAAACAAACTGTCATTTCACAACCCACGCTTAACAGCATCAAGGAAATGACTTCCAATAAATACATATCTAAAAACGTCTTGAAGGGTTTGTTTGTCTTACTCTGATGTTGTCGAAGGAGGACTTTCTCGTGATGTCATACAGCAGCAGCAGAGCTGGAACGGAAAGGACAGCATGTTCAGATGACTGCGTATGATTCAGAGCTGAACTTTATAGTAATTAAACACTGACTCAAAAGTCTGCAGTGTTCTTCAGAAGTGGTGACTGAACATTTGACCGCAGTGTTTAAAGTGAATCTCCGACAGAGACTCAAACTGAATGCAATGCTCTGCTGAGATATCGTTTTTACACTATGATATGGTATCTATTCATATTTGCCTATTAAAATCCAGATGGGGACCCACACACACACACACACACATATATTAGAAAACACGATGTGCTTGAGCCAACTTTACACTGCCTGTCCAGTCTACTACTTCATTAACCGCCTTTAGTTTTTAGAACATTGCACTTTCATTGTGGCATTGTTTCAACAACAATGCCACAATGAAAGTGCAATGTTATAAAATGTTGTCATACAACATTAAAAAAAGACTATTGACAATGGGAGAGTCGAAACACCCTGTAAAGTGGAAAATGTACAGTTATATATATTCAACACTGGTTGAAAACATTTGAATCAACCCTCCTGCTGTCAAACTATGGTTTGATGAACTGATATCTACTCTACACCTGGAACGAACTAGATATCTCTACAAAGGCAACACTGGTCACTTCTGTTACCTCAACAGGAATTCTATTCCTGAATGCAATGTTTTGTAATTTAAATGTTGTGTGTCTATGTCACTGTTTTGTATAAAATGTGTTGTGTTGGAAAAATCACGGTGATGCAAGGCCCTATGTGACTTACTGAAGTGAAATGAAGGTGGCATATTTACCCTGAGCGTCTCTGTAGTATGCGTGAGTAACACTGCGAAACCTCTCCTGACCGGCCGTGTCCCAAATCTGCAGGTGAACCATAGATGTCATGAAGGGGTACATTTAGGAAACTTGAATGGGGGGGGGGGGCTTTGTGTCCCAGTTAACCTGAATTGACCCGAAGTATCAACATGAACCACATCTCAAATTTTTCCAAATCCATTATAGAGAGAGACAAAGCTGTAACCATTAAGAATAATTTGTTTTGTGATTTCGTCCTGATGTAATAAACCTGATCTCTGAACAGGCAGGAGGCCGACCAAATTGAATTTTGTGAAGAAAATGTGAGCGGCGCTTGCCTGTGCACAACACACCACCACCTGCAGTCTGGCTGGTTGCTAGGGCATTCCTAGGTGGTTGCTAGGGTGTTATCAGTGATTTCCAAGTCAAGAGTTCACGCCACAGTCTTTATGACATTCTGGTCTGTAGATACAGCTCGGCTTCCTCCAGTGTTGGGAAAAGTTACTTTTAAAAGTAATGGATTACAATATTGCGTTACTTCATAAAAAAAAGTAATTAATTGCGTTACTTAGTTACTTTTTATGGAAAGTAATCATTACATTACTTGTGCATTTTTTTTGGTCACCTGAGTCGGGCTTGCTCATTCATTTTTAATAACATTTGAGTGAAAAAAGTCAAATCTTTGGGTACTGTAAAGTCCCATTTACAACAAAAGAAATAAATAAACATCAGGCTAAAGAAAGTGTCAATGCGCCCAGTTTCTCTCAACATGGAGACAGGGGAGACATCAGTGAATAAATTGGAAAATAAAGTAACTTGTGTTACTTATCGGAAAAAGTAACTCATTTTCTTGTGTTTCTTTACTAGTTACTTGAAAAAAGTAATCTGATTACATATCTCGTGTTATTTGGAATGCATACTGACTCCTTTCTTCCCTCTAAACATTTGGGATTTTTGTAATCCATTTTATCATCTGATCATAACAGCAGACATATGGTCAAGTTGCACGATTTGAGGCATTATAGAACAAGACAGGAGTTCAACACTGTACTTAAAACAATGTAATTAATAATGACGCTTGTCTTGTTTGCTTACCTGGAGTTTGACTTTCATGTTATCCACAGTCACCACCTTATTCTGCAGGCAACAGGAAGAAAAAGAAACCCATTAAAACACCAAAAGTACTTAGGAAACCACATTACACTTCCTTTTTCACAAGTGAAAAACAAAATAATGAACAGTATACAGTTTGCTATTTAAGGAAATCATGAACGACCAAATAGGAAAACAATATAGCTACTACTAAAGTGAACATTTCTGCTTTTGTGTTGCAAGGCTCTACACATAGACTTAATTATACAGTTCAGATGAAATAACAGACCAGCTGCTTAATTTCCCGTTCATGTCAGCCGTTACTTCCTTTGTAAACTAAATGTTTTAAAAATTACACCTTCTACACTGAGAGGACCAGACTTATCAGATGTTTTCATGCCCCAAATGGCAATGCAGTCAGAGACGTCAGTCACACAAATGGAAGTGAGAATTTTAGAGATGAGTAATTATCAACCGCAGACATTCACATACAGGCACCCGAACAATCTTTCTATCCTGAATCTCTACACAGAGACTTTAGGTAATGCTGACGCATCAAAAACGTAGGCGTTTAAAGTAGAAGCATGTCATTTTTTCGCCACTTGCTCTTTTCTCAGCTTAACATGCAGAGAAAACACAAAGTAGTTTGATTTGTAGGTGCCCCCATTTACACAGAAGCGGCGTCATTCACCTTTTCATCATGTCACATTTTCAGCAACAGGAGAGTAAATGACGACAAAACTGCTCATGTGGTGGACTATAGAGTAATCGTAATCACAAAGACACACTTTGGCTGCGTACTACTTCCAGGAAGTTCTGCATAAATTAAATTGTAGCAGAGCACAAAGCAATTCGAGGAGAACATTAACCGGTTCAATAAGAACGCAGGTACAGTATGTCTCCATTGTTCCTTCAATCCCCATTGCATAGCGGACTTGAATGAAAACACAAAAATCTTTTTCTTGACAGAAGTGTCTTCAGCAGAGCTCGGCTGTCTCATTGTTTCTATAAGGGCAAGCCAACAAAAGCTGCAGAAAAAGATAACATGAAATCCACTTACAAAACTTGGAGTGATGATTAGGACTGGGAATTGAAAATGGGTTCAGTTTTATAATACCAAATTTTAACCATACTCAAGTATTGATGTTTTTGTAATTGCTCTCGAAAATAAATAAATGAACAATCAAAAAGGTTTTCTTTTCTTCATCTGGATGGAATAGCTAATGGACCATTTTCACATTTCTAAGTCTTTCCTAAGCAGAAGTCATCATAGTTAAGTGAATGTCTATCATGCTAAATGGAAACTACAACAAATATCATTTTTTGGCAGTCCTATTTGTTCCAATAGCAAGGAAAAAAATCAATGAAAGACTTTCTGTGACTACAAAAGAGAAACAAAAATAGAGAAATGGGTTACGTTGGTCAGAAGAAAGAAAGATGTAAATTTGCCATTACTCATTATGTAATTTAATCGTCAGACAGGAAAACAAAGTACAATGTTATATAAACGCACATTTAAAAAAAAATCAATGTGAAGACATTGCTAGATGTATGATGTGGAAATCTGTTAAAGTGGACATTTGAATTGTTTATGGCAAAATCAGAACTAGTTAAAAACAAAGACATACTGACCACTTTGCTTTTTACATAATAAACATAAAAGGGACATTAAAAATAAAAACTATATGTACATAATGAGCAAAAAGTGCTTCTTTTATAATCACTAAAGCGGTCAATCACTTCAGTGCAAGTTTACTGAGCGAAAACATTTGTTATAATTAAAATTGACTTTACCACACAACCACAGTTTTACAGCAAAGAACATAGTGAGTCATATGAATATTTGCGCTTCTTTCATGGTGGGTTTTTGAAGCGTGATGGACACTATGGTCACTATTCACTTCAACGTTTGGAACGACGAAGTAAGATGACAATCTTTTTTGGGGGGTGAACTATCCCTTTAAATTATTGTCAGTCATGAACAAATATTGATGGTACTTCCTTGAAAGTCCTAAAAGAATCAATAATGGAAATGTTAAAAGACTGGGATCAAAGCCAGAATCGTTACATTCCTTACAATTTCCACTCCTGCAGTGGTGATGATATATGACTATAGGATATTCATCTATCAGTTGAATAGGAATCAGCTTGATCTTTCCAAGTCTCAACCTATTATTTGAGAAATGGATACCCGACCTTGTTTCAGGTACAAGGCTCTTTTGACAACGGAAAGGATATGGATTTATGAAAAACATAGATCTTTCAGGGCCTCTGCCTATCCAGCATAAATCAAGCATAGCAATCAATTTGTTGTAATGGCTTCCCATTTCTCTGGCATCGTACTTGCTCTGCTTTGGCTCCCACACATCCTCATGCTGAGCAAGTGCTACAAGAAAGAGCCCAAAATAGACACAGGCTATAGTGCTGCCGCTGTGCCATTCAAAAAAAATACCAGCACAGAAACGCTTCACTGTTTCCCTGAGCCACAGCAGATAAGATGCTTCTTTTCAATTTAGACGTTGTTGGCAGGCTTTCAAAGAATGAGGGTTTAAAACTGAAAGCATGGCACTTTCTAGCATTTTCGACTCGAATCTGACGTTCAAAACCAGTCCGCATCACATGTCAAGCCTTGACCGTTTCAAGGTCTTTTATGCTAACGTTCACTTCCTTGCAAAAACACATACTGTGAAACCAAATTGACTGTCTTGGCTTGAGGGCAAAAATCTATTAGTGGAGCATGACAAACTTTATTTTCCTCTACCAACTGACCACGGCCTCTTACATTAGCATGTTGGTGTATTAACCAAAAATGAAAACTTGACTCTGACATTTTAAATTCTCAGTTTGAAAAAATAAACCCTAAATACTGATGACGCATCTTGCATTTAGTGGCATATGCCAATTTTTGTCCAATCAAATGCTCTCTACAATGAAAATGTCGGTAGTAATTGTACCTTTAGCAATTTATGATATACAGAGATGTGGCTGTTGCAATAAAAATCGAATTCTGGCTTGCAGTCAATTGTGGATGGGCGGGGTTTAAGTGGACTAAATTAATCAAGGTCCAACATATGTCAGATTGCAAGGTCAAAAAAAGATATATGCATGGATGAATCATTCACAATAAGACAAATAACATGCATTTGGAAAACAGTACACGTGAGTTTTCATCTCAGGCTGACTTTAAGGGGAGGTTAATTGTGATTTCACTTTTTTAATGTTAGTTAGTGTAATGTTGCTGTTCGAGCATAAACAATATCTCCAAAGTTACAAAGCTGAAAGATCTTTTAAAATTCTGCCCGTTTAATGCCTACAAAAACAGCTGGTAGGGACTACAACAAGTTACTTCCTGGGTTCGTGACATCACAAACCCTGATAAACCCCGTATTTGGGAAAAGACAGCAAAGTGGGCGAGGTCATGCTGTGCTGCTTTAGAGAAGAGGAAGAGAAAACTAGAGGTCCACGTAAAAATCTAAATCATATATGTATCGCAATTCTGTTTTCTAACGATTCTAATGGATTCGCAATATTCAAAATCTAATCTAATCTAAATGTTCTAAAGCAGAGGTTCTTAATACTGTTTCTTGCATCGTCCTGCATCTCTCTCTGTCATTCTGCATTGAACTGTTACAATTATACACTTATTTTCAGATAGATATGAGAAGCATTAAACATGGGTGTGCGTGCAGCTGCCGTACTGTATTAAAGCTATAATCAGGATAAAACCGTATATTAAAAGCTTACATAAGCAGTAGCATTTACATAAAACAGCATATCTACAAGTATGAGACAACAACAAACAATAAACAGCCGTGCTTGCACAGGTTCTGCACGATCTTCTTCAATAATATCCTCTGCGTCTCAATCGAGCTCAAACTGTAAATCGATATCAACAACGCCATTGTTTACAACTGGAGCACATCCCACTGAAGTGAGGGACAGGAAGTTAAGACACGCATGTGGTTTGGCCAATCACAACATACTGGGCTAGCTAACCAATCAGAGACCATCACCTATTTCTGAGGGAGGGGCTTCATAAAATAAGGAAATGATCAGCACGTTTCTCAGAGAAGGGGCAGAGCAGTGTGGAATAAAGGAAAATTATGTGAAAAATGTTAGACTGCACCCCATAAAAACAATCAAGCCTAGAAAAAAAACAAAAAACACCTAACCACCCCTCCTTTAAATACACCCCAGGTCAGTTTTAACCAAAATTTCTCTCTTTTTCACCCTAACTAAGTGCTTGGAAGGTGCAGCTCAAGACCCAAAGAGTCATGGGGCGACAGGTTAATCATTTAGCCAGACTGAAACGTGAACAAGCATCAGATTGACCTGTTATATCCAAACACTCCAAGTCATCTTGAGTGGCACAATGGCTTCACAGATTTGTCTGAGAGGCTGCTCAGACCACTTCAGAAGACCACAGAGATTTGCACAGTTAAATACCAATGGAGAGTGAAAGCAAACACACACACACAACTTCTCTATGATGGAGTGCCAGAACGGCTTATTGATTAGATGCTGGATGTAAGTGTTAAAGGGTCATATCATATTTTTCTAGGCATCATGTTTTTTGCCTCCAAGGTCCACTTATAATATTAGATTCTGATGAATAATCTAATCCCTCTTTCTGTCAGAATTAAAGAAAAAATATTTTAAAGGATGCTGGTAACAAAAAAATGCTGTTTTTTGTGCCCAGTGAGTTGCACTAAATGGACAAAAAAAAGCAAAAGAACAAATCTGTTTTCTTATGTTCCACCGTAGAAATTAAGACATGCTTGGAACGACACGAGGGCAAGTAAATGATGACAGATTTTTCAATTTTGGGTAAATTCTCTCTTTACATCTGTGGAATAAACACCCTCTTCACATGTGAAATGAGCAACAGCACTTTGCTGTGAGCTGCGGGTTCGCTTTCGGGTTTAATATCGTTTGTGATGTCTCATCCAACAACAGCCTCTTGGCAAAGCGGCATTATATTGTGACATTTGTGTGATTCAGAAAACAATCTGCTCTAAAATGCGCAACTCAAACTGTTAAGATGAGACTGAAACAATCGTGGACCTTTTTTTAAGCAGCACTTTTTTTGACATCTCGAGCATACTTCTGTTGTTCGTTAAAGACGATAACTGTAATGTTGATTATAACCACTGTATAAAGCCGTATATCCATCCTAATTCAACGAGAACCCAGCAAACAAACGTTCTTAGAACACTGGTTAACACGTAAACAGAATGTTCATTTGAATGTGGTTTAAAAGTTCTAGAATGCATTATTTATATAGAGTTCATGGAACTTTTTTAAACATTTAATAAGGATGCATTTCTAATAAGTTTTTAGACATTACTTCTGATTTCGGTACATTTAGAGGACATTCACAACTAACGTTCCAATTATTTTTGCAAAATCAAACCACATTGATCATAACAAAAACATTGCGATCCAATTCAAATTCACCTAAAGCGCATTCATAGCAGTAGGCAACAAAACTTTTAGCTCTGAAACTTACAATACATCAGAAGCTTATTTAAGAATAGATTTATCATGACCTCCATCAGCAGATATAAACATGTTGTATAAAGAGAAGCAAACCAGCTCCATCCACTGCTGGCTCACCCTAAAGTCTATCCCCACTGTGGCAATGAAGTTGCCTCCCAGAAAGGCACCATCTTTAAAGCGCACCAGGACGCAGGTCTTCCCCACTGCAGAGTCTCCCAGCAGCATCACCTAAAGGCATCAGGGTCAGAGACAGCTGTTAGGCCTACAACCACATCCTGGTTCTGTTTAATGAGCTCTAACTTTTCACCAACTTTATGTTAAAGTCAACACGGAATGACATTCACAAGCCACTTTACTTCCATAAATTTGACACTAAGTGGAACAAGACAAAACTGTCAGGTTAGAATCAGTTTTATCTGTCAAAAATGACCGCAGTGTGGAAAGTGTGACAGGTGGTTAAGAGAAATGATTGAGAGTATCATACAGCCACAAATCATGCACAATAAACCAGGAACATGCATTTAAAGTGTAATCAGGGTTTTTATTTTTGCTTCCATGTTGACTTTAACACCAAAATGCAGTTGTTTTTAACCGAAGAAAATGCTTTGCAATGGAAAGGAAACTCAAATTGTGACATGTGTTTGCCCAGTTGTGTCTTACCGGCATTTCATAATGTTCTTTGCAGAAACTACTGTTGCTCAATCCCAATATTGCATATTGTTTATCACTTTAAAGCTAGGCATTTTCTTCACTTGAAATACAGTAAGACAGAGGCAAAAACAGCTCCTCTTATTGGACGAAAATAAATCCTCAAGGGATCATTCTGGAATCCCTGAGACTTGTATCATTGTGTCTTTTCAGATGTTGAGATGACTCCCTCCCTGAATCAATATTTATCCATCAGTGAGGGAAAAGTCAAACTACTACTGCATTACCTAAATATTAAAGGTAATGCATCAAATAAAAATAAGTTTCATTTTCCAACGGGAGAACCATACTATGTTATATTAATAATTTTACTAAATTGATTATACTTTGAATGACTATTTTCTTTACTTTTGTAAAATCAGTTTTTTTATCTACTGCGTTTAAGTCACCACTTTGGTCCAAACGCAAAACCAGTGCTGAAGATTCACTGTTATATTCTACTATTAGACAGTGAACTACTATGAAATTTGAATGAAAACGACACGTCCGCAGCCATTTAAAGAGAATCCAGACAGTTGCATGGCTGTGAACATGCCTTTGCGTTTTTGAAAAGTGATTTCCGAGTAGAAGCCGCACGCACGCGCGCGCCACAGGTGCCAACTAATGCTGGGAACATTTTTCAGTCTCCACACAAATCATGACACCAGCAATAAACTTAACAATAAAATATAACTCACACCTTGAAGGCAATATCGAAATACTCATTGACCGAGGCGCATCGCTCCAGCACGTTTCTCGACGTTCCGTTTTTAACCCCATTCTCCATCAGTGTTGCTTTTCTGTTTGACATCGCGGAAACAAATAACAAGGATCTTTGCTTTCGTTGATGTTCTTCTCAAGATGCACCGGTGACTAGATCACAAATGCATCACATAGTGCATCTTAAACGCGCCCAAACTTCAGCAGATGCTGGCTGAGGATGCGGATATATGAAGAAATACACACAGAAAAAAAATGCATCTATCCAAAAAACGTCCTCTTCATCATCTTAACACGCAAAGCCGCAGACCACGATCGTTATCGTACAGTTGCGCGCATAATCTCACAAGAAGATCGCTCATGAGCAACAGGCTTCCGTGGGTTACACACACACACCTACACAAACACACACACAGGTGCCAGATCACACTGATTGAGAGAGAGGAGGAGAGCGACCAGTGACACCCAGCAAGCGACGCGACGCGACTAAACCAGACGCGAGAAGCCCATTATAATCTGCGACCTCGCGCCGCATCGTTCATTATAATAGTAGGAGCGTTGTGGTTTTGTCGCGTCGCGTCTGTTGAGCGGCAAATGCTGCCCAATATGTTTTCTATGTGCAATAAAACCGTTTTTTTTTGTCTACAGGGGGCGCTTCGGGGCTCAGAAAGCGCAATCCTCCGTTAAACTTCATTCAAATCTGAGAATATGTTTTGATTTAATAGAGGCATTTGAAGACCAGAACCTTTAATGGTCCCAATGTATTCATTTCAAGCGCTGGCAGCTGAAATACAAATACAAAAATCCGACCCAGCAATCTATAATAATTACATGGAGAGAAACGACAACGCAAACGACTGCGATTGATCCATCTTAAACACCGCGGTGGAAAGTAACACGTACCACGTGACAACACTGTCCACATTTGTGGCGCCTCAGAAGCGGACATTGATAAGGTCTGGGCATGAATTATTTATGACCGAATAATGATACTAAGAAACTAATAATATATGTAAATTAAAAAGGCGAACTCTCGCGATAAATATAAGAATTGTTGTTTTATACATCTTACCTGGGCTATCATGCCCCGCCCTTTTCGTAATTTAGCTTCAGTCTCTTTCTATCAGATCATTTTATTTCTGTGAGAGAGTTTGGGTTATATTGTGGTTTGTCGCAGCACTCGCGGTCAGTGCAGATGAGGTTTGACAAAATGCGGCTCATTGTAATGTCAAATGCGTAAAGGGCACTTATTTTTATGTAGGCTGCCTATTATAACTTACTGAAATATGAACGCCTCATAAACACCTCTTGCTTTTTTATTCATGTTCGGTGAATATTCCTGCATTTGTCCGTATTTGTCCTTAAACCCATTAGGGAAATTTAAAATGTAATATTTCCAACGGTGTACGTTACAACTTTAACAAGTGTTACAAATTAATCGAGCTTTAATTTCTTATTTAAAAGTGTGTGTTTAGTCCGCCCTCTACTGAACAATGAGTGTAATGACATCCACTGTCACCCATTTACTGTGTGTGTGTGTGTGTGTGTGTCTCTCTCTCTCTCTCTCTCCCTCTCTCGTTATTATCTGCAGGAATATTACTCTGCATGTCTTCTTTAAACTCAGTCTTAGCACAGTCTACGTAAATAGGTATTTGTGCACAGAAGAAAAAAATATATGTATATATATATTTCCACAATGTACTCAGCTCATAATCTGCACACATATTAAACACCCCGTTTCACACACAAAAACACTGAGACTAATTACAAAATAGGAAGGAAAAAACAACAACAAACAGTGATTATACAGTGGAGGCCAGACAGATCCCTCTGTAATTATAATCAGAGCCTACAGTAAAAGGATGATTATCATATTATTGTAATCAGACGCTCTGTGTTGAGAAAGCCCAGCGGCTCTCTGCAGGGAGTTACCACAGTAGAAAGAAGAGCAAATACAGCAGACAGATCCCATTCATGTGTCAGTCAACACAAACATGTGCGTTTCATATTAGTAACATATTTAGATATAAGGTTAGCATGTAAAGGAAGATAGGGGAATCATTAGCTTATTTAGCCTATGTTACAGCATTTGTTCCTTGTGAATTCCTACAAGCTGCATAAAAAAAACGTACATTTATACAAATGTAACAGTATAATATAATGCAAAATCGTGCATACTTAATTTACAATTTCATTTGAGGGAAAACAAACCTGTCGTGCTCCTTTTTTTATTTTCCCAACAGTTATCTTTTAATGTTTGTCTGTCTTTATGTTTATATGGTGTTAAAAAGTCTATTTCAGAATAACATCAGAAAGATGTCCACTTATTTATCTAAAAAATTTCCTTAAAAAGTGAAGTCACCTTAGTCTTCTGAGAAAAAAACTGGTCTGTGACCTTCTGCAGAGAAACTCACTGTGAAGCCGATGCCTACAGTAGCCGAGAAGGATCCTGAGATGAATTTTCCCCGGTCAAACTGCACTAACAGAGACGTCTTCCCCACTCCACTGTCTCCAACTAGAATGGTCTGCAACAGACAGACACGAACAGATGCACAAACAGATGGAGGGTCAAATGAAGACAAAGGTATTGTGACTCTTATGTGCTTTTCAGATGTTAGTGCATCAGTATTCTCTACTCCTGCAGTTCCTCTGTTGGGATGCCTGCGTGAACTTGAGGAGAACTGATTTCATACATCCACTTGCAAAACAACAGCTGAAAAGACACTGAGCACAAACGATGACAAGAAGTGAAGTTAGTGAAGAGAAAACACCCTGCTGCATTTGAACACAGATGCCTGTTAGTTTGCTATTATGTTGTCTAGGCTTCACATTGCCAGAACAAACTCCAACAAACATGATGCTGGGTTTAGCTGGATCAGTGTGTTAGTAGAAAAGAGTTCCCAGAAAAATAAGAGATTCAAACAGGTTTGTAACAACTTGAGGGTGAGTAAATAACAGATTTTTTTTGGGTAAACAATCCCTATAACGTTACATGTATTCTGTATAAAATATAGAACATTGGATACAGCAAAACTAAATTCTCAAATGTGCTAAAAATACAGCGTGAAGTACATGCATTGCATGAACTAACATTCAGACAAGTGACAAACCCAGGGAATGATTAAATGTCTTAACTTCCCCTTCGCTGCATTCTCAAACATACATAGTGGGATTTCTGTCACACAGCTGAACTGTGATGAATAAATGAGCCCGAGCTTTAGCACGGCGGAGATGATCCTAGCTAGAGTTGTAAAGGCAGATTAGTCACTTTCATGTCGACACCTGCTACTGGCGTCAACAAGAATTTGTTTGGGGGGACAGCTTTCTCATCAAGAGATCAGTCAAGGTGTTTGTTAATGGTGCTGTTCGCAAAGACAGGCATCACTATCCACGTTGAAAAAAAACTTAGTTGGTCCTGAGCTGGTGCTTAACAGGAGATAGTAGCTCAAGACCAGCTTAAACCAGCTTCCATGTTTCGAAACATTCCCCCTCGTTTTTTAAAATGTACCTTGTAAAGCAGATTTTGTCAGGGACTGCCGAAAATCGTGCAGTGTGTTTAGGGCTTTACACATTAGAAACTGTACAGAACACTACTGCAACCACTTACATTAGAGACACCCTAGCAACATATAAATAGTCAAGCAACCATCCTGACATTACCTGACAACTACCCAGAACAACTTAGCAACCATTTCCTTTAACAACCAAAACAAAACAAAAAAACTCTTGCCAACACCTTAGCAAATTCATAGCAGCATGTAACACTTTTACAATTGCATAGCAATAACTAACCATAAACCACATATAAAGCCCAGCAATCACCCACTCCTAGAGCACCTAGAAATGCTTTAGCAACCAATCCAAGCATTCAATGCTGGGTAGCTTACTTACAATGTGTAGACCAGTACTGATTCCAAAATTGTAGTTAGAAACTTAATGCTTTCATTACATTTTTCTATGTAGCATAATATGACTACTTTTTGATTACTTTTAGATTGCTTTTTACCTAACACATTTATCCCATTGATTTAAAGGTTTAGTTCACTAGAGAATAAATGTCCTGATAATTTACTCACCCCCGTGTCATCCAAGATTTTAATTTCTAACTTTCTTCAGTGGAAATGAAATTATGATTTTTGACACATTCCAGGATTTTTCTCCATATAGTGGGCTTCAATGGTAATCAGCGGGTTGAAGGTTGAAGGTCCAAACTTTAGTTTTAATGCAGCTTCAAATGGCTCTGATCCCAGTCGAGGAATAAGGGTCTTATCTAGTGAAACAATTGGTCATTTACAAAAATTTTTTTTAAATGTATATATATTTAACCACAAAAGCTCATCTTGAACTAGTTCTGCACTGCATGTCTATGAATTAAGTAATCATGTTGAAAGGGCAAACATTGTTATTTCTTCATCTTTTGCTCCGGTTAAAAACATTAGGGTAAGGTGGAAAAACTTCCACCACCGCTGTTTTAATTTTTTTTTAGTCTTTCCATGTTCACTTTGTAAACGCTGGGTCTATACTTCCACCTATGTCATGCGTGACCTTTCCAGTGTGACTAAGCAATGTGTGAAGTCGAGTTAGTGCAAAATGAGCATTTGTGGTTAAAATGTATACACATTTTTATTTAATTTTTTTGCAAATGACCGATCGCTTCACTAGATATGACCCTTATTCCTCAGCTGCGAGTAGGGAATGTTTATCTCAAAAACCTTAATTTCTTTTCGACTGAAGAAAGAAAGACATGAACATCTTGGATGACATGGAGGTGAGTAGGTGACCTAATCCTTTAAATGGGACAGTTTTGTAATGTATTGACATGAAAATGCAAAGGGAAAGAAAATATATTTAATTCAATGTATATTCCACTAAAAAAAGTAACTGCAATCTGATTATGGATATTTAAAAATGTAATATAATATAATTACAAGTCATTTTTCTTATGTAATCCAGATTACATGTAATCAGCACTGCCTTCAAACTACCTAGAAACACCCTTATCTATTCAGTACACCCCACTAATCACATAGAAACACATTAAAAACACTCTGAACAGCTTTACATCTGCAAACCCTCTGAGCGACCTAGCATCCACCAGACCACACAAGCATTGTGTGAGTCTTCACACTCATCTTGAGAAGTGCCGCTCCTCATTAGCATTGAACAGTCTCCAGCAATCACTGATATGAAAGCAACCCCTATTTCAATCTCAGTCTCACACTTGGCCCATTTGAAAGCTTTATGGCCTGTGGCAGAGGGCAGCACGCCGCGTCTCTGCAGGGACCGAGAGGACGTGGGTGTCATCCTGCTCTGGTTGCCATGGTTATCACATCCGGCCGAGCGTCTGGCCAGAGGCTGCAAAAGCACACACAGCTCGTTTATGACATTTATCAGCTGGAGGGCAGATGGGTGATTGTGCTCCGCTCGGTTTAATCTTGCGTCTCACTATGTTGCCCTGTGTTTTAATGAAATCCAGCACTTTTCCGGTCCCTGCAACGAGTACATGCCTCCGGTTCAGTCTCGTACACTCCTGAGAGGACGTTTGATGACTCTTCCTGTGTTGAAAACATTGTGCAATTCTGAGTTTGCTACACACGGGTGAGTGAGCTGGACAAACCACCTGTAGAAATTTTTCTTTCTCTTTATATGCACCAGGCACTTTCTTATAAACACTCCAAGTTACAAGCACTATATAAGATAACACAAATGTTTTCTTGCAAATGCACCACAAATCATATTGCATTATTTCCTTCTTAACCTTAAATGCCTCTTTTAGGT
Organism: Carassius carassius; assembly: GCF_963082965.1. Classification (NCBI taxonomy): domain Eukaryota; kingdom Metazoa; phylum Chordata; class Actinopteri; order Cypriniformes; family Cyprinidae; genus Carassius; species Carassius carassius. The sequence goes on along the minus strand of NC_081755.1, from coordinate 19,980,369 downwards.
TATGTGTATGTATAGTCAACTATTTATAGCAGGGTTCCTCAAATCTTGTCTTGGAGGGCCAATGCGCTACAGAGTTTAGCTCCGACCCTGATCAAACTCACCTGCCTGTGATTTTCTCAAATATTAGCAGATTGACAATAGATAGGAATAGATTGGAAATCTAATTTGAGAAATTATGTTTTTCTCCCATTCGAATATGAATCCCGCATTTATGAGATTATGAGTTATATCACTCCTGAAATGTTGTTGCTTGTCTAGGGTATATGGCGCTAGGCAGCATGGAAAACAACTTTTATTCAAAATTCTGAACAGATTATAATCTTTTTAGTGTAATAATACTTGTCTAAGGAGAGAGTACCACGAGGAATTCCAAAGAAGTAGAATTTAATTATAACATCAGAGACAAACCACGTACATAACTTCAAGAACCGACAAAGAACCAAAAAGACAGGGCTTATAAACACAGTCATAATCAGGGAGAACAGAAACCGGTGGGGTGTAATCAATTGACTAACAAAAAAAAAAGGAACATGACCAAATAATGAAATTAAAAAAACAGGAGAAAGTCCATAACCGTGACATTACTCCCCCCTCCCGGAAGGCTTGTCCCAAGCTGTAACACCTGGGAGGAGGGGAGGGGGGCGCCCTGGAGGTCGGTGCAGGGCAGGAACAGGGTAGAGTCAAGGAGGACCTCCAGGGCGAAGCAGGGAGCTCGGGGGGCCATGGCGGATCTGGAAACTCAGGGAGCCATGGAGGAACAGCCCCCACCTTGGTGGCTGGATCCATACAACAAAAAAATAATACTTGGGGGAACTTGTTGGGCTGAACTCGGGGCCTGAAGCAGACACTGGAGCAAACTCTGGGGCTCGAGCCGACACTGAACTTAACTGGGGGTCAGGAGCCCTCCCTGGGCTTAACAGGGAACCTGTAGCCCTTCCTGGGCTGAACTGAGGATCAGAAGCCCTTCCTAGCCTGAATGGTGAAACCAGAGCCCTCTTTGGGCTGAACTGGGGGTCCGGAGCCATTCTTGTGCTATACTCGGGAACCGAAGCCCCTCCTGGGCTTAACCAGGGATCGGGAGCCCATATTGGGGTTACCTCAGGAACAGGAGCCCATACTGGGATTAACAGGAGATCGGGAGTCCATCCTGGGCTTAACTAGGGATCGGGAGCCCATCCTGGGCTTAACTCAGGATGCTCAGTAGACGAAGAAGGGCAGGACGGGACCAGTGGAGGTGAAGGAGACTTAGCAGGCAGGAGCAGGCAGTTTAATGTATATGGGGCTTCCCATATCCACCACTTGCAGGCTTGCCACAAGACTCGCCGGCGCTCGTGTCTTCATTGCGGTGGCAGCAGGGCTCGTGGAAGGTGACACTGGCTTTGTTGCATGCGGCGGCCTTGACCTTGCAGCTGGCTGCCGCACTAACAGGCGGAGGAAAACAGTTGAGCTCGGGGGAATACTGAGGTAGTTGGGTTTGGGCAGGCAGGAGGAACTGTTGGAGCGGTATGTGGAGGTGCCCAGTGCGGGGTGAGCAGGAGAAACACGGCCCTTGTTTCCTGAGGGTACTGGATGAGAAAATTTAGGTTGCTCATTGATTTCGTCCACTTTGAAGTCTGAACTGTTTAAATCAAAGGACAAGTTTAATCAGCTCAATCAAAGGAAAAAACTAAAATCACAAACGGGAAGATCGCAGTGGATTGTATCCTCGTCCAGCCCAGCAGAAAACAAGCGCCCAGAAATGAGTCGTGACCGCCCACCCGGTTAGCGAGCTCAAGGAAATCCTCTATATATCTCTCCAACTTGCTGCAAATGCCTCACCGTGTCCCCAAACCATTACCTTCTGTAGCGGTCGGTTCTTCTTTAACAATACGTGTCTAAGGAGAGAGTACCACGTGGAATTCCAAAGAAGTAGAATTTAATTATAACATCAACAGAGACAAACCACACACATAACTTTAAGAACCAACAAAGAAGAACCAAACAGACAGGGCTTATAAATACATGGAACGTAATCAGGGAGAACAGAAACAGGTGGGGAGTAATCAATTAGCTAAACAAAAAAGCAACATGACTAAATAAGGAAACTCAGAAAAAACAGGAGAATAGAAGTCCATAACCATGACACTTAACCAAGAAAGTTCGCAATCACCCCTTGCTTTATCTAAAAAGGTGTCACTTCAGTTCATCGCGATCTCACAAAGTTCCTTTATAATCAATGAACCTCTTTTTTACATTGTGTTACAGAGAGGATTCACAAGCGTGCATGAAAAAAAAACTG